>NC_133330.1:26122000-26302000 GCF_042186555.1 Aquarana catesbeiana | reverse complement strand
ATTGAAGCCTGTATAATGTTTCACAGTATCCAATGCAGATGTCAGTATTATTACATGTACAGTATTTCTAATTATTATTGAGTCATACCTGTGTGAACATGACTTTTTTTTTATATATATTTATCTTTTTTATTTGTAGGGACCTGCTGCCCCCTCCTGTGAATTTGTAAATGCCTGTAAATATATTATGTATGCACTTCTTGACCCTTGGTTGTTGGCGTTGAAACCCCAGAAAGAGGAAGTGGAGAGAGAGAGAAAGTCTCAGCCACATGTCCTATCCATGCTGATAAATCCTAAGCCATAAGGGACTATTATAAACTACTAGGAAGGGACTAAAGCACAGAGTAGATGTGCTCATATCTTCCAACTGTCCCTGATTTTGAGGGACTGTCCCTGATTTGAGCAATGTCCCTCTGTCCCTCATTCCTCCTCATTTGTCCCTTATTTTTATCTGGTCTATATAGCTGTATATAAAATGCACTTTTTATCTATCAAAAAGTGTTTTCCAGCACTAAACCTTTCATCTGATTTCTAAATTGCTGCATTTGTAAATTCCAAAAGCCAATATAAAGGAATAGTAGTGGTAAATGTCAGAAACCATGAAATCAGACGAGACAGAAGTACAGTTAAATCACACTTGTTTAAAGATGGAGTCCATCGAAAATTTTTTTTTTAAAAGTCAGCAGCTACAAATACTACAGCTGCTGACTTTTAAAATAAGGACACTTACCTGTCCCCAAATCCAGCGGTGTCGGCACTTGAGGCCGAACCGTCCCTCGGTCCTCGGCAGCTGCCGCCGCCATTCTCTGTGAGGCAATCAGGAAGTGAAGCGTTGCGGCTTCACTTCCCGATTCTCTACTGCGCATGCGCGAGTCGTGCTGCGCGTCCTAACTGGTCCCCGCTATCTCCTGGGACCCGTGTGTGTCCCAGCAGACAGCGCGGGGGGACAGGAAGAAGCATAGACTCCCATGGGAGTCTATGCCGGAAGTGGGTGCAAATACCTGTCTTAGACAGGTATCTGCACCCCCTCCCCCCTGAAAGGTGCCAAATGTGACACCGGAGGGTGGGAGGGTTCCGAAAAGCAGAGGTTCAATTTTTTTGTGAACCTCCACTTTAAACGTAGTCAAAACATAGCCAAAGTTCTGTAACCGGAATGGATGGTCAGCCAAGCCAGAAGTCAGGAATCAAAGTAGTGGAACAGCAAGAAGGATCTGGAGCCAGAAGGGATGTCAGCAAAGCCAGTCTTTAAACAGGAACGCAGGAGCTAGTTTCTTGTGATGTGACCAAGGCGAAGGCAGAGCTCCTCTGAACTGGACGGCTTAAGTAGGCAGGACTGACGAGCAGGATCATTAACAGCTGAGTAACTGTGGAGAGAGATGGGAGCTGGCAATTAGGTGACAGCTGAGCGGCCAGCTCAGAGAAGGAAGGGCTGAACCCAGCCCTGACAATAAAAAAAGCATTTGTGCGTTTAACAAATCTTGTTTTTTTGTACAATTCTCCTTTAAGGGGGCGTGGCAAGGGGTGTGTCCTATGCCTGCATACTTTTTCTGATAAGTGTCCCTCATTCCCCTCTCAAAAAGTTGGGAGGTATGTGTGCTGACTCTGAGTTCCAGTGCCACACCACACTTCCTGCTGGTGAGAAGCTCCGTTCCAGGATGGTTGGACAACAGTTAGAGGATCTCCCCATGACCGCAGATCTTGTCTTCAGGTCTCCGGCACAAAGACAGACGCCTCATCATCCTCGGGGGCCTCTGCACCTGGACTTTGGCCGTGCGTAGTGTGTTGGTGGAGTTGTTAAGAGAGAGACAGAGAGAGACAGAGAGAGGCAGAGAGAGTGTGATTTCATTTAGTTTGAGCAGGCAGGCGATTCAGTTAGCTGCAGTGTATTTCATATATATATTCATCTGGAGGTATTTATCTCTATTAATAACTATATATACCCGGGTATATGTGCACACATCCACCAGGACTCCAATTGGGCCCTTTGAATGTATGTACTGTTATTAATCTCTTTTTATATAAAGCTTGTTTCTACAAGGGTGTGCAGCTACTGTACTATATACTTAATATTATATGCTGGTTGCAGTAGTTCTACTGCTTCCAATTACTTTGATTAGATGACTGATTAGTTTACCAGGAAATGAATGAGTAGGGAAAAGGGAACTAGGAAAGGCAAAAATATAAGCAGGTTAAACTTCAGCTTTAAGGGCCCGTTCACACTAACAGCACTTGAGCTACACTTTTACCTCCCCCCAACCACTCCCCTTTAGCTGCAGAAGCAGCCGCTGGGGATGTACACACGCCATGACAGGAACTATAACCAATAACACGGTTGCACGCTAGTTGCTGGTCTCAAGGAGTTAAAGCAGGCTGTGAAGAGGTGATACAACACCTCTTTCAAATGCTTTCTAGAGAGCAATCTGAATGCAGATCGCTCTTCAGAGACCAAAGCAAGTGTGAATGAGCCCTGAATGTAAGTTTTGTCCAACCGCCATTTACAAAGAGGGAACATATAAGCTCCATGCAGATTGGGGGGCAATGGTCCCAGATCTCCAAGCCAGGCATACTAGCCGTGCAGCTACCATGCTGCTGTAGCCTGGGCATCCTTTGGCAAACAAAGAGTGGTAATTGGGGTTTAATGTCAGGGGGGTCTAGGTGACATCCCAACTCTTGCAGTCTCTGGCTCCCGTCCTCGATGAGGGTCGAGAAGGAGACAGATGACGGGTGAAGAGGGACAGACGCGAAAAAAAAGGAAATATCAGCAAGTCAGGAGATCCATTAAGATCAATAATGCATCTTCAGACTCCATTTCCTGTGAGCCCCAGCTGGAGACGTCCCCTGGGAGGCCCGGACATAAAAATAATCTCTGCCAAGAAAACAAATCCTACTGTAAGGCTTCTGGGAGTGCGGGCAGGGAGGGGGGAGAGCGTTATCGGGTGGCAGCGCTGTGCTCTGAAGGACACCTAGGTGCAATCTTCAAGATGCTTATATAATGCATTTCAAATGCTATACCCAACGCTGTATCCTGGCCAAGGCCAACAAGGCCCAGGCCTAGCTCAGCACAAAACCTAAATACACTACTGGCTATACCCTAAAGCTGAACTCCGGGGAAAACCTAAAGCAACCCTTGCAAAGTGGCTCCCCTGCACTGCCAGGACGTAAATGCTCACTTTTGTCTGGGGCACCTTAAAAAGCAGTTTTACCCACCATATCCCATAATCCAGTTGGCTTCCTCCGCTCCATGGGACCCCCATGCCACTTCTTTTCGAAGCTCAGTCAATCGACGGCACTATGATGTCATCGTGTACAATGCAGCCCCAACAGTCCTGCATTGTAAGCGAGGATGTCTAGGGCCCGCCCACAACCCAGAGCGTCGGAGGGAAGAAAAGAGCGCCGACTGCTGGGAAGATGAGAGATAAGGTAGTCCCCTTTAGAGTCCCCCCTTACTTCAGGGTCCCTATCAGAGTCTCCCCTTGCACAAGGGTCCCTCTTAGAGTACCTGCATACATCAGTTTCCTCATCAGAGTTCTCCCTTACATCAGGTTCTCCAACAGAGCCTCTCCTTACATCAGGTTCCCCCCTGACATCAGGGTACCCATCAGAGTCCCCCCTTACACCGGGGTCCCTATCAGAGTCTTACCTTGCACAAGGGTCCCTCTTAGAGTTCCCCCATACATCAGTTTCCCCTCATCAGAGTTCTCCCTTACATCAGGTTCTCCCTTACATCAGAGTGCCTCCTTACAGCGGGTTCCCCATCGGAGTCTTGCCTTATATCAGGGTGCCTATCAGAGTGCCCCCATAAATCAGGGTCTTCATCAGAGCCTCCCAATGCATCAGGGTCACTATCGGAGTTTCTTCTTATATCAGGATTCCTATTAGAGTCTCCCGCACACATCAGAGCCCCCCCCACTTACATCAGGGTCACTATCAGAGTTCACCCTTAGTCACCCTTAGTCAGGGTCCCCATTAGATTCCCTTCTTATATCAGGGTCCCCATCAGAGTATCCCCTTACATCAGGGTCCTTATCAAAGTCTCCCCTTACACCAGTGTTCTTCTCAAAGTTCCAAAATACATCAGTTTCCTTATCAGAGTTCCCCTATACATCAGGGGTCCCATCAGAGTCCCCTCTTACATAAGGGTCACTATCAGAGTTCACCCTTAGATAAGGGTCCCCATCCGATCCTCTTCTTATATCACGGTCCTCATCAGTGTCTCCCCTTACATCAGGGTCCTTATTAAAGTCTCCCCTTACACCAGTGTTCTTCTCAGAGTTCCCCCATACATCAATTTCCTCATCAGAGTTCCCTCATACATCAGGGGCCCCATCAGAGTCCCCCCTTATATCAGGTTCTCCAACATAGCCTGTCCTTACATCAGGGTTCCTATCAGAGTTCCCTTATATATCAGTTTCTCTATCAGAGTCTTCCCTTACATCAGGAACCCTATCAGAGTTCCCTTGTACATCTGGGTCCCCATCAGACTAGGGTTGCCACCCCAACCCTTTAAACCTGAACACAGATGAATTACACGGGTTCTGAGGCTAATTTAATGCAGATAAGGCACCAAGTGAGCTTGATTACCACCTTAATCATCCACAGAACCTGTGTAATTAATATGTGTTCGGTTTTAAAGCGATGAAGTGGTAACTCTACATCAGACTCCCTCCTTCCATCACGGTCACCATCATAGTCTGAGGACTGGGAGTGGATCCAGGACAACCTGGGCTCAGAGGAAGTGGGCTGAATGATGCTGGTCATCAGAATGAGGGCATTTAATGGCAGAAAATGTACTGCGGGGGAATCTCTGGATTGAAGCTGAATGTTGCAGCAAAAGCTGGATCGGGTGCTTAATCTTTTAACATGCTATTCGTTTTTATCTTGTTATTTTTGGCCGGAGTTCTGCTTTAGATAAGGTAAGCAAAAAGAAGCTCGAGTTGGCGTCTGTACTCTCCTTTTTCGCTCTTCTCTGACCCAGATATAGAAGTCAGTGTGAACTTTCTGACACACGGAATTGTGGGCCGGGTGTTTATCGTCTGCAAATGTTTTCTGTGCTCACACATGTTTAATAATAAAATGTCTCATCTCTGCCCGAGGGGGGCTGATGTCAGGCAGACCGGAGGAAGCGGCTGTTTGCCCTTGGGCTGACCTTCACCACTGCAGACCCTGAACACAGTCATGATGCTGCGCAGGGATGACACTGTGAGCCTGCCCCGACATGTGCTCATCTCTTCTGCCTTACAGTAGATGAGTTCTCTCCCGGTGACACATACTTCTCATAAAGCCTGAGTAACCCTCCGCTTCTCCCACCTCGCTGCCAGGAATTTAACAGCATCAACACCAAATAAACATCTTCTCTTCGGTCTTGCACAGTTGTACCGGCTCCTTTCCTGCACTAAAAACTGCTTGCTCCGATTTCACTGCACGCTGTGAGCTTCTCGCAGTGTGCATTGGAAGCTGCAGCAAGCCAGATAGACCCCCGCCTCATTTGCTGGTTGGAGGACATCGAGCATCAGCACCCCTTTCATTCTTTGGATTTCTATTCTTTCAATCATGGAGGCTCAGTATCACATGTGGGCATTACCTAGGGTGGTCCTCATGCATCAGGGTCACTATCGGAGTTCACCCTTAGATCAGGGTCCCCATTAGATTCCCTTCATATATCAGGCTCCCCATCAGAGTCTCCCTTTACATCAGGATCCCTGTCAGATTTCCTCCCTACATCAGGGTCCCTATCAGAGTTTCCCCTTACACCAGGGTCCCCATCAGAGTTTCTCCTTAGACCAGGGTCCCCATCAGAGTTTCCCCTTACACCAGGGTCCCTATCAGAGTTTCTCCTTACACCAGGGTCCCCATCAGAGTTTCCCCTTACATCAGGGTCCCTGTCAGAGTTCCCCCTTACATCAGGGTCCCATCAGAGTTCCCCTTTATTCAGGGTCCATATCAGAGTTTCCCCTTACATCTGGGTCCCTATCAGAGTTTCTCTTTGCATCAGGGTCCTGGCAGAATTCCCCCTTACATCAGGGTCCCTATCAGAGTTTCCCCTTACATCAGGGTCCCTATCAGAGTTTCCCCTTACATCAGGGTCCCTATCAGAGTTTCCCCTTACATCAGGGTCCCTATCAGAGTTTCCCCTTACATCAGGGTCCCTATCAGAGTTTTCCCTTACATCAGGGTCCCTATCAGAGTTTCTCCTTAAACCAGGGTCCCCATCAGAGTTTCTCCTTACACCAGGGTCCCCATCAGAGTTTCTCCTTAAACCAGGGTCCCCATCAGAGTTTCTCCTTACACCAGGGTCCCCATCAGAGTTCCCCCTTACATCAGGGTCCCATCAGAGTTACCCTTTATTCAGGGTCCATATCAGAGTTTCCCCTTAAATCAGGGTCCCTATCAGAGTTTCCCTTTGCATGAGGGTCCTGGCAGATTTCCCCCTTACATCAGGGTCCCTGTCAGAGTTTCCCCTTACAGCAGGGCCCCTGTCAGAGTTTCCCCTTACATCAGGGTCCCTATCAGAGTTTCCTCTTACATCAGGGTCCCTATCAGAGTTTCCCTTTACATCAGGGTCCCTGTCAGAGTTCCCCCTTACATTAGGGTCCCTGTCAGAGTTCCCCCTTACATTAGGGTCCCTGTCAGAGTTCCCCCTTACATTAGGGTCCCTGTCAGAGTTCCCCCTTACATTAGGGTCCCTGTCAGAGTTCCCCCTTACATCAGGGTCCCTGTCAGAGTTCCCCCTTACATTAGGGTCCCTGTCAGAGTCCCTACTTAAATCAGGGTCCCATCAGAGTTCCCCCATAATCAGGTTCCCTATCAGAGTTTCCCCTTGCATCTGGGTCCCTGGCAGAGTTCCCCCTTACATCAGGGTCCCTATCAGAGTTCCCCCTTACATCAGGGTCCCTATCAGAGTCTCCCCTTACATCAGGGTCCCTATCAGAGTCTCCCCTTACATCAGGGTCCCTATCAGAGTTTCCCCTTACATCAGGGTCCCTATCAGAGTTTCCCCTTACATCAGGGTCCCTATCAGAGTTCCCCCTTACATTAGGGTCCCTATCAGAGTTTCCCCTTACATCAGGGTCCCTATCAGAGTTTCCCCTTACATCAGGGTCCCTATCAGAGATTCTCCTTAAACCAGGGTCCCCATCAGAGTTTCTCCTTACACCAGGGTCCCTATCAGAGTTTCTCCTTAAACCAGGGTCCCCATCAGAGTTTCTCCTTACACCAGGGTCCCCATCAGAGTTCCCCCTTACATCAGGGTCCCATCAGAGTTACCTTTTATTCAGGGTCCATATCAGAGTTTCCCCTTACATCAGGGTCCCTATCAGAGTTTCCCTTTGCATGAGGGTCCTGGCAGAATTCCCCCTTACATCAGGGTCCCTGTCAGAGTTTCCCCTTACAGCAGGGTCCCTGTCAGAGTTTCCTCTTACATCAGGGTCCCTATCAGAGTTTCCCCTTACTTCAGGGTCTCTGTCAGAGTTCCCCCTTACTTCAGGGTCTCTGTCAGAGTTCCCCTTTACATCAGGGTCCCTGTCAGAGTTCCCCTTTACATCAGGGTCCCTGTCAGAGTTCCCCTTTACATCAGGGTCCCTATCAGAGTTTCCCCTTACATCAGGGTTCCTATCAGAGTTCCCCCTTACATTAGGGTCCCTATAAAAGTTTCACCTTACATCAGGGTCCCTGTCAGAGTTCCCCCTTACATTAGGGTCCCTGTCAGAGTTCCCCCTTACATTAGGGTCTCTGTCAGAGTTCCCCCTTACATTAGGGTCCCTGTCAGAGTTCCCCCTTACATTAGGGTCCCTGTCAGAGTTCCCCCTTACATTAGGGTCCCTGTCAGAGTTCCCCCTTACATCAGGGTCCCTGTCAGAGTTCCCCCTTACATTAGGGTCCCTGTCAGAGTTCCTACTTAAATCAGGGTCCCATCAGAGTTCCCCCATAATCAGGTTCCCTATCAGAGTTTCCCCTTGCATCTGGGTCCCTGGCAGAGTTCCCCCTTACATCAGGGTCCCTATCAGAGTTCCCCCTTACATCAGGGTCCCTATCAGAGTCTCCCCTTACATCAGGGTCCCTATCAGAGTTTGCCCTTACATCAGGGTCCCTATCAGCGTTTCCCCTTACATCAGGGTCCCTATCAGAGTTTCCCCTTACATCAGGGTCCCTATCAGAGTTTCCCCTTACATCAGGGTCCCTATCAGAGTTTCCCCTTACATCAGGGTCCCTGTCAGAGTTCCCCCTTACATTAGGGTCCCAGTCAGAGTTCCCCCTTACATTAGGGTCCCAATCAGAGTTCCCCCTTAAATCAGGGTCCCAATCAGAGTCCCCCCTTACATCAGGGTCCCAATCATAGTTCCCTCTTACATCAGGGTCCCCATCAGAATCTCACCTTAGATCAGGGTCCCTATCAGAGTCTCCCTTACTTTAGGGTCCCTATCAGAGTTCCCCTTTAGATGAGGATCCCTATCAGAGTTCCCCCTTAGATCAGGGTCCCTATCAGAGTTCCCCCTAAATCTGCTGAAAGGTTAAATCAGGCTTTCTGTGGGAGTGGTTGCTTTATAAGCTAACAGGTGAGAACATGAAGTACATGGGAGAGGGTTCAGGGTGGGTGTCACCGGTGTGGCTGTGTTCCTTGAGGGCTGGGTAGGGGCACAAATTCAGCAGGTCTTCAGTTTCTGGGAATTTAAAGCATAGCAGGTGTTTTGGGTGGATGACAAGAGCAGGACATTAGTTTGTAAAGTGAAATCTATGTAAGGCTAGGTTCACATTATTGCGACCATTCATTTCAATGGGTTACACTACCTACAGAAATGCAGGGAAAGAAGTTCCTGAGCCTTTTTTTTAAATCGCACCGCAGCGTACCACACTGTGCTGCAGCACCATGCAGTTTGATGCATGTGATAATGCGCTGTGTTTGCCAATGTGGGTGCCATTAAAGTTGTTTTAAAGGCAGAAGGTTTTTTGTTACCTTATTGCATTCTATATAATAGGGTAAAAAACCTTCTGGGTGCATCTCCTCCCCAGCCCCCCTTATATATACCTGGGCCCCATCCTGATCCAGCGATGTGCATGGGTGTAGTGGCTCTCCGGGGCCTCTCTCTTCTCACTGGCTCACACAAAAGCGGGAGCCATTGGCCCTAGGAGGAGAGAACAGGCAGGGGGAGGGGGGGGGGGCCAAGCCACGCAAAGGCACGGATGAGCGAGTTTGGGGTGGAGGAACTTGACTGGCCTGCTCAGAGTCTTGACGTCAACCCGATAGAACACCTTTGGGATAAATTAGATCGGAGACTGTGAGCCAGGCCTTCTCATCCAACTTCAGTGCCTGACCTCACAAATGCGCTTCTGGAAGAATGATCAAACATTCCCATAGACACACTCCTAAACCTTGTGGACAGCCTTCCCAGAAGAGTTGAAGCTGTTATGGCTGTAAAGGGTGGGCCAACTCAATATTGAACCCTACGGACTAAGACTGGGATGCCATTAAAGTTCATGTGTGTGTAAAGGCAGGTCTCCCAATACTTTTGGCAATATAGCGGCTGCTGCACCGCGTCACTGTAAGAAAATCCTCACTCAGCGCTCGGGCAGGCGGCTCTCCTCTCCTGTCATTGCTCTGGCTCTGGCTGCCTGGAGTGCCTGCTACTGTCTACTCTGCTGTGATGGGCACGGCGCACACTACCACTGAGCGGCAGGAGGAGGTCACGTCACCTGAAGTCTGGTCAGGTAGGTCAGTGTATGTGAGCCAGGTAGGTCAGTGTGTGTCAGGTAGGTCAGTGTATGTCAGGTAAGTCAGTGTATGTCAGCCAGGTAGGTCAGTGCATGTTAGGTAGGTCAGTGGGTGTCAGGTAGGTCAGTGTATGTCAGTCAGGTAGGTCAGTGTGTGTCAGGTAAGTCAGTGTATGTCATGTAGGTCAGGTTATGTCAGATAGGTCGGTGTATGTCATGTAGGTTAGTGCATGTCATGTAGGTCAGTGTGTCAGGTAGGTCAGTGCATGTCAGGTAGGTCAGTGTGTCAGGTAGGTCAGTGCATGTCAGGTAGGTCAGTGTGTGTCAGGAAGGTCAGTGTATGTCAGCCAGGTAGGTCAGCACTTGTCAGGTAAGTCAGTGCGTGTCAGGTAGGTCAGTGCATGTCAAGTAGGTCAGTGTGTCAGGTAGGTCAGTGTGTGTCAGGTAGGTCAGTGCATGCCAGGTAGGTCAGTGCGTGTCAGGTAGGTCAGTGTGTCAGGTAGGTCAGTGCGTGTCAAGTAGGTCAGTGTGTCAGGTAGGTCAGTGCATGTCAGGTAGGTCAGTGCGTGTCAGGTAGGTCAGTGTATGTCAGCCAGGTAGGTCAGTGCTTGTCAGGTAAGTCAGTGCGTGTCAGGTAGGTCAGTGTATGTCATGTAGGTCAGTGCGTGTCAGGTAGGTCAGTGAGCATCAGGTAGATCAGTGTATGTCAGGTAGGTCAGTGCGTGTCAGGTAGGTCAGTGCGTGTCAGGTAGGTCAGTGCTTGTTAGGTAGGTCAGTGCGTGTCAGGTAGGTCAGTGTGTGTCAGGTAGGTCAGTGTATGTCAGATAGGTCAGTGTATGTCATGTAGGTCAGTGTATGTGAGCCAGGTAAGTCAGTGCGTGTTAGGTAGGTCAGTGAGTGTTAGGTAGGTATGTCAGATAGGTAACACCCCCCACTCCACACAACTCCACCGCCCGCCCCCCCCCTTCCCCCGTTGTCGGACTCTGACTTCGGGCTGAAGCCCCTGGTCTTTTTGCCACTTAGCAACGCCCCTGACTGAGACCAATGTAGACAGGATCCGATTAACTTACCAGCATGTCTTTGTAGTGTGGGAGGAAACCCACGCAGGCACAGGGAGAACATGTAAACTCCAGGCTGGTAGTGTCGTGGTTGGGATTTGAACCGACATCCCTAGTGCTGCTATTGGGGACACTTAGCAAGGGGGAGGAGCCAGGACAGCCGGCGGGGGACCCAAAAAAGAAGTGGATTGGGGAAAAACCATTACACAGAGCAGGTAAGTATAACATGTTTTTTATTTTTATTTTATTTTAACCTTTAGAATCACTAATGGCAACCCTGTGCATTTACTACAGAGCAGCGTGTTTGCCTGTGAGCCGGGAATTTTGCGCATGTTCCTGGCAATGTGTTTCTCTACTCCTTATCTCTACCAAGGTTCACAGATCAAGCCTCTGACAGTGTCATGTTTCAAGCAACAAAGAGGGCACATTTCTGAGCTGCATTGTGCACAACTGGAATTACAATTGGGTTAGGATGATCCTATCAGCTGCCTTCAATTTCAGCGCCAATTCAGAAGATCAAAGCAAAGCATCACAATAAAGAAGGGGGGGGGATACACAACAAAAGGAAGTGAATAAAGAAAATGCAGCAAATATGTTACAGGAACAAAGAAAAATGTGAGAAAGTTGAAGTTGTCCTTTAAGCGTCTCTCCCTCCCACAGAATGGAATGCTGCGGTTGATATGGGCCTGGAGTGACTCACATCATCTGCGCTTACTTCAGTACAAAGAGAATCCCAGTTCACCGCAGACTGACATCGTCTGGACTTCAACATAAAAAACATATGTTTTTAGAACTTATATCCAGCAAGACTTTTCCCTCTGCTATTCACGAAACTAAGCAACTCAGTGCTTGTACACATCCCAATTTTCTGTGGGAGAAAATGGGGGCCGGAGGTGATGTGTCTGATGATGGCGGAGGTTGTCCTTCTTGCTCCATCCAACTATGACCTTCAGGTCTCCTGTAATGATTGACCGTGAGAATGAAAATCAGAACCTCTAAAAGCGAGATCACGGTACTCTTTCGGAATGAAGGGAGTGATGCCTATTTTGGCAGTGGACAAGGTCACCAAAGCATCCATGGGCAAGAACAATTTTTGGGCTCCCTACTTGACTGCTGGCAAAGAGCAGCCTTTTTGATGCCATGAACACCATTACATACCTGATAGGGGACTGAAATGGTGAGGGTAGCCTCTCTCTTGTGTCTCTGACACGGGTGAGCCTAGTAGCGACAACAGGTGATACAAGGGCAATAGAGTGCTGGAGAACAGCTGTCTATTATTGTGGCAGGACAGTGTCACATAGAGTATAGGCAGCTGGTGACACCAGATAGAGCTGGCACCACAGGAGGCAACCACAGGTGCAGAGTCAAGCAGGCAAACAGATACTAAATCAGCAAGGAAAAGCAAAGTCAGATAAAGCCAGGGGTTGGTAACTGATGGGCAGGGAGGTACAATTATAGCAGGCAGAAGGATAGTCGCACAAAGCCAGAGGTCAGTAACTGGTGAACATTGAGGTACAAATATGGTAGGCAGAAGCAAAGTCAGACTCGAACTCAGGGGTTGGTGACTATCGGGTTGGGAGGTATAAATATGGCAGGCAGAAGCAGAGTCAGACAAAGCCAGGGGTTGATAAGTGGCGGGCAGGAAGGTATAAATATGGCAGACAGAGGTAAAGTAAGACAAAACAAGGGGTGAGTAACTGGCAAGCAGGAAGGTACACATACGGCACGCAGAAGAAAAGTCACACAAAGCTGGTGAGCAGGAAGGATCAAATATGGAAGGCAGAAGCAAAGTCAGACAAAGTCAGGGCATGGTAGTTGGTAGACAGGGAGGTACAATTATAGCAAGCAGAAGCAAAGTCACACAAAGCTGGTAGGCAGGTAGATACTAATATGTTAGGCAGAAGGACAGTCGCACAAAGCCAGGGGTCACTAACTGGTGAACAGTGAGGTACAGATATGGTAGGCAGACGCAAGGTCAGACAAAGCCGAGGGTTGATAAACTGGCGGGCAGTGAAGTACAAATATGGCAGACATAGGCAAAGTAAGACAAAGCAAAGGGGTCAGTAACTGGCAAGCAGGGAGGTACAAATACGACAGGCAGAAGAAAAGTCACACAAAGCTGGTGAGCAGGAAGGTACAAATTTAGCAGGCAGAAGCAAAGTCAGAGAAAGCTATGGGTTGACAACTGGCAGACAGGGACATACAAATACGGCAGGCAGAACCAAAGCCACACAAAGCTAGGGGTCAGTAACTAGCGTACAGTAAGGTATAAATATGACAGGCAGAAGCAAAGTCAGACAAAAGCCAAGGATTGGTAACTGGCGGGCAGAGAGGTACACATACGGCAGGTAGAAGCAAAGTCAGACAAAATCCAAGGATTGGTAACTGGCGGGCAGAGAGGAACACATACGGCAGGTAGAAGCAAAGTCAGACAAAGCTAGTGATAGCTAACTGGTGGGCAGTGAGGTATAAATATGGCAGGCAGAAGCAAAGTCAGACAAAGTCAGGGGTCAGAAACTGGTGCACAAGGAGGTAAAATTACAGCAGACAGAAGCAAAGCCACACAAAACTGGTGGACAGGGGGTTAACAATAGGGCAGGCGGAAGCAAAGTTGCACAGAGCCGGTGGTTGGGGAGGCACAAATACAGCAGGAAGAAGTAAAGTAGCACAACTAGAGGTCAGTAACTGGAAAACAATGAGGTACAAATATGGCAGGCAGAAGCAAAGTCAGACAAAGCTAGGGGTCAGTAACTGGCGCACAGTGAGGTACAAATATGGCGGGTTGAAGCAAAGTCAGACAAAGATAGGGGTCAGTAACTGGCGCACAGTGAGGTACAAATATGGCGGGTTGAAGCAAAGTCAGACAAAGATAGGGGTTGGTAACTAGTGGACAGTGAGGTGCAAAGATGGCAGGCAGAAGCAAAGCCATACAAAGTCAGGGGTCGGTAACTGGTGGGCAGGGAGGTACAATTACGGCAGACAGAAGAAAAGTCACACAAAGCTGGTGGACAGGTAGTTACAAATACAGCAGGCGTAAGCAAAGTTGGACATAACCAGGGGTTGGTAACTGACGGGCAGGGATGTATAAGTATGGCAAGCAGAAGAGAAGTCATAAAAAGCAAGGAATCAGTAACTGACAGGTAGTGGGATACATACTGTATACAGCAGGCAGAAGTGAAGGTCTGAAAGGTCCAGTTCAGGCCAGTGGTCAGGTCAAGACATTTAACAGCTGACGACTAGGAAGAAGGCTAGGAAAGCTCTAAATAGCCCATTTGGTGACAGTGCTGGACATGTGTGGCGTGAAGCGTACTCATGCATGCCCCTGCCAATACGTAGGATCAAACGCCCGGCCACAGCCTTATGTGGACATTGAAGTACCACTGCACATGCAGTTTCCTGTGCCCTTATACTGATAGGGCCTTCCTTACAAACTCTCCCATGAATAACAACTAGGGTCATTCACATGGAGCCACGTTCCAGACTACTCCACCCCTGTCCAACTGGTCCTAAACCTCTTTGTTCAAAAATAGACCACACCTGTGTGAGATTAGCCGGGCATAATAGTCATTTACGACAAATTCAAATAACAAAATAATTAACCATATAACAGCACAAGAGTCGAAAGGTCTTTGAAGGCACAAAACTAAACCAGAGACCTCCATTTGCAGAAAACCAAATGGATAGGTCCCTAACCATATCACACCTTCTTGGAAAGGGTTACATAACCTAGCCTCAGATACATCCTACTCTATCGTTACCTGGTCATTACAACTAGGCCACACTGGACAAAGATGTCAAACCTCACACAAGGTCACTATCTACTTTGCTAAACCAAGATGGCCACCTTCAAGGATTCTTGCAAAATTGCGGCCATGCCTTAAAATATTGAAAACATATCTATAAATATTTACAAAAAGGAGGGTAGAGGGATCCTTGTCCAATGCCAAACAGTCCCCATTTCCAGATGCTTCACTACACCTTCCACATCTCCTCTGATGATCCCTCCTCACCAAATCTGGAAATAGGAGAAATCCCCCAGTGATGGGATTATGTGGGCCCAAAATATACATATAACAGAAATGCACATCAAAAATAGTATAAAAGCAGAATTGCAATTTTTATTCCCAACAAATATGTTAAATAAGGCACAATAAATGGCTGGTGTAACAACTTGATCACCTCAAAGCGACATGCATAGATACATAATACTCTGTGCAATTGTTGTCAACATGGTAGATGAGCCTTTGACTGCTCACCACAGGAACACATAGAGAAATCCAACGCGTTTCAGAATCTTTCTCCAGGGTTTTTTTTGACTGCAGAATATGTATCACTTATGTCCTTTAAGGATGGATAGCATATGTACAGTGCAGGGTAGAGGGGCCTGAAACGTCCGACTTCTGAAAACGTCCTGGATGGATGGCAGCCAATCATCCTTGACCATCCTGGAAGTTTGCAAATGTCGGCCATTCCAGGCCCCTCTACCCTGCACTTGCACTGCTCGTTTCCCCCTGGATTCATTAGGGGTGTTACGTCTATCCAGACGTGACCCTAGCCAAGCTTGTTCTGAGTTCCTCAAGCGGGCATTGGGATGTTCTTGTCCACCTGCTGCTATGATAGATACCACTGTTGGTTTTTAACCCTTCAAGGCTGTTGTACATGTGCTATTCATCTGTAAAGGATATAAGTGATATTCTGCCATCAAAAGAAACCACGAAGAAAGAATGTATATTCTGAAATGTGTTGGGTTTCTCTATGCGTTGCTGTGGTGAACAGTCAAAGGTTAATCTATCATGTGGACAACATATGCGCAAAGTATTTTGTATCTAAGTATGTTGCTTTGAGATGATCAAGTTGTTACACCAGACATTTATTGTGCCTTTTTAACAAATTTGTTGGGAATAAAAATTAAAATTCTGCTTTTATACTATTTTTGATGTGCATTTCTGTTATATGTATGTAGCGCTGGTAGATTTTTATCTACCGCTGATAGGTAAATTTGGTGGGTTGCTTATTATAGGAAGTTAGATTTGCCTCTGTTCCAGCTTGGCTGACGTTGCATGCAGTTCCGCATTGTGCCGGTGGGTGTCGTTGTCACCATCGGCAGGTGTTGGAAAAGCAACGTGTTGAAGCGAATGAGTGCTCCTCTGTCCCGGAGATAACTCGGTGGAGGTGGTCCTCCGAGTTGCATTCTGGGAGAGGGTATTTATGGGACAGACGCCATGTTTTAGGGTTCGTTTTCAGCCACCTGCTGGCCCTCCTGGCCGACAGGTATGCACTAGGAATACCACCTCGTGGTCCTCCGTTCCGGAGGCCAACGTCGCTGCGGCGTGTGGGTGGGCCCAGAAGCCTGTCTGGGGCCTACCACAGCAGCGGAGAAATGGTCCTGAGCTGTCTATCCTGAGTGAAGAAGCTGGACAACCGAGAAGATCCCAGGGGAGGACCCGTCATGGAAGGATCATGCAGAGTGCTGGTCTGGAGAGGGGCCTGGTGACTGTCTGGAGAGGGGCCTGTCTGGAGGACGCATTCCGAAGTAATCTTACAGTATAGTACTGCCGGGTTGGCTTAAAGGTTCAAGTACTGTATCTGACTTTCACCACAAACCAATACATCCTGTGGCAGAGGATCGTGAGGGTTTTATTCCAGATAAGTCTGTGGCAGAGACTTTTGTTTGTGCTACGTGCTGGCTGCTAGGCAAGTGAGAGATGTCTATCCAGACAGGCAAAGATTGAATCCTACAAAAAGGGGGGACCATTCGATTGCAAGTGTTCAATTACAAAGAATATTTCTGAAGAAATACAACCGAAAGATATTTGAGCTTCCCTGCAGCTTTCCTGCTACCTCTTTCCTGCTACTTCCCTGGTTTATCCTATTAAAGCATTGGAAAACCTACTCAAGTGTTTGGTGCTTATATCGTCCAGAGGTAAACTCAACAGAACCCTAGACCCGGTGCCGGTGAAACAGAGGTATCGAGAGTGAAGGTAACAAGCCCGTTTAAACCAGCAGCTCCACCGAGAGTTATAGCTACATGTATATTTTGGGCCCACATAATCCCATCACTGGGGGGGTTTCTCCTCTTCCCATGCTTATCCAATTTTAGGGATGATGGCCCCAGCTCATGTTGACCCTACCTTCTTCCTCCGTGTAATCCTCACCAAACCTAATCCCTCAAAACAGGTTGGTACCCCTTTTTGGATTGCTCCACACTGTTACCCTCTGTGAGCTTGACCCCCCTTGTTATTACAAACCAGGGGGAGCAGTTAGCATCTCTGAACGATACCCACCAGCTGTTGTAGAAATGAGCAGTGCCCAGATATACAGTATGTAAAAGCGGGAGGGACTCCTAGAACCCAGAGGACCCTCATCTACTATAAATAGGACCCCAAGTTTCAGAGAGCCCTTGTGCAGCTGGAGGAATGGTTTCTCTGACCCCGTTCTCACCTTTGTGAAAAAGCTGTGGGACCTCACGATCTAGTTTACATGGGACGAGAAAGAATGCAAGAATGCCGAGTTGTTGGGTCTGCAGGTTTTTTGGATGCTGGGAAAATGAGCTGTAAGTTTTTACGCAAGGTTTGCTATTTGCAGATCAATCAATGTCCCATTCTTACTTAGGGTCAACCAGGACCAAATCAACAAGCTTGTGGTTGATGACACATGACATTTTGGTCTTACTTTTTGAGATAAGGAGTGTGGCAATCTGGGAGGTTCCAGCTAAGATGTTTTTGGCATCTTAAAGGATAACTGTAGTTTTAGTCCAGTTATCCTTTGATTGTTCCCCCACCCCCCTGCTTTATACTTACGGACTTTCTACTATTCAAGGACCAAGCCTTTTCTGGCACCTTTTGTTTACAAGTTAAAAACTGTATTTTTTGCTAGAAAATTACTTGGAACCCCCAAACATTATATATATATACATATATATATATATATATATATATATATATATATATATATATATATATATATATATATATATTTAGCGGAGACCCTAAAAAATAAAATGGCAATTGTTGCAATTTTTTATGTCACACAGTATTTGCGCAGTGTTTTTTCAAAAAGCAATTTTTTGGGTAAAACTATACTTTCACGAATTTTAATGCAAAATAATATAGCACAATATATAACCACATTTATTTGGTAAAATATAAAAGATAATGTTACGCCGAGTAAATAGATACCTAACATGTCACGCTTTAAAATTGTGCACGTTCGTGGAACGGCGACAAACTACGATACTTAAAAATCTCCATAGGTGACATGTTACATTTTTTTACAGGTTACCTGTTTAGAGTTACAGAGGAGATCTAGTGCTAGCTTTATTGCTCTCACTCTAACATTCGTGGAGATACCTCACATGTGTGGTGCGAACACTGTTTATATATGTGTGCGCAATTTGCATTTGTGTTTGCTTCTGCTCGTGAGTACAGCAGGATGGGGACGCTTTAAATTTTTATTTTTCCTATATATTTTTTTTAATTTTACACTGTCTCTTTAATTTCTTTTTTGATCACTTTTATGGAATGGAAACATCCCTTGTAATAGAAATAAGGGATGACAGGTCCACTTAATGGACAGATCTGGCGTCTATAAGACGCCAAGTCTCTCTTCTACCTTTGAAAGCAAAAGATTAAAAAAAACATTGATCCTATGCCTTAAAGATAAAAAAAATTGCTTACTTCTGTCCTAGACAGGTGTGACGTCATGATGTCGCTCTGGTCCTCCTAGATCATAGAGGTGATCAGAGACGAGCTGGTCTCTCCTCTATGGCCAGCCACGCGAACCGCCGGATCGTTTCCCAGGCTCACCGCTAAGAAAGGTAAGCCCCAGAAACACCAGCTTCTAAAAGTGATCCAGCAGCTAATCAGCCACTCGGAACGCTTTTATGAAAAAGAGAATCGCTGGCTAAAAAAAAAATAATAATACCGGGGTTATGGCTGATAGCTTCAGCCATAACCCTGGTAAACCACTTCAAAGCCACAACGTATACTGTATATAAGTATTGCGGTCTTAAGGGGGTTAAATCCTCTACACATCAGCAGCCAAACTGAGAAATAGATGAGCAGTTTTGTAAGCAAATCAGCATTTAGTGCTTTGCTCAATATACAGAAAGCTTGCAGATAGGAGGAAAGAGTGCAGTTGGTATTTTCCTTTACTTTACGATCACCAGCAGGGACAGGTGCTTGACCAAACTATATTGCTTTAACTGCAGTAAAGAAAAGTGAGGTCATGGACCTGACTAGCTATAGAATTCATTTGAGATGGAAGCAGCAAAAATTCCTAATAAGGAAAATTAGCTTTTTTAACATCTCTACTCATTCCAATTGAAAGCCTGTCCACCGTTGGGTTGAATGATAGACAGCCTTTCCATTGGAATGAATTGGCAAAGTCCATTGACCTTTTGAGAAGTGGGCTGCACAGTGTAGATCTTGGATGAGCGATGACAAGTATAAGACTTGGGTATGAGGGTTGCTGGGGGGTGGTGGACGGAGAACATTTAAAGGATAGTTGTACTACTTCTATACTAGGTGGTGTCTGCAGCTACCTTATAGACCAGGGTTTCTCAATAAGGGTTCCATGGAACCCAAGGGTTCCTCCAGAGTTTGCTAGGGGTCCCTTGAGCAATGAGCAATTTCTGCCTCTCGGATAAGTTCCCACTGACACCATTGATCTTTTTAGCTATATGTGAGGGAGGAATTCTTCCCAATGACCACAAGTGTAAGGATCATTCTTCCCACTGACCATCACACTAATGTATCATGAGTTGTAGATATAGGCCAGATCTCATTTTACAGATGCACGGGGGACAGGGTTTTTTCCTTTCAGCCTGTGAGTGCCTTGGAGTCTCCAAGTCAATGCTGGAGTCTGTAGCCAAGCTAAGGGAAACCTGGCTTAAAGTGTTCCACAACAGTAAAATCAGTCTGTATATGCAGTAAAGCATGCTTGTTATACTCACTGTAGAACCTAAGGGGTTAATTCTCTGCATTGTGTAAAAAGGCTGTTTAATATTGTCTTATCTGATCCCCCCTCCTTCCATCCCAAATCCATCTCCTGATAATACAGAGCCTTTGGAGTCACACTGCACATGCTCTGTTTGGTGTGTATTGCTAGAGAGTTGCGTGATATCAGCACAGAGCCAATCAGCACTGTCCAGACAGAGGTCAGGGGTCTTGCAGCCTCATAGGACAGTCAGAGGAGAATGAAAACTCCTCCTACTAGTGTTAAAGAGGAAGTAAACCCTCTCTAAAAAAAATTTAAAAAAAAACACCCTGCAGGACAAAGACATAATGAGCTAGTATGCATAGCATACTAGCTCATTATGAATTACTTACCTGAGATCGAAGCCCCCAAAGCCACCCTCGTTCACCTCCTCCGTCGCCGCCATGATACCCGGAGTGACTTCCAGGTATCGCTGCTCCGGTGCTGTGACTGGCCGGAGCAGCGATGGCGTCACTCCGGCGCATGCGCGGGAACCGTTAGTGACAGCATGGTCGCCTTCACTAACTACACGCTCAGTGCGCCTGCACCGTTGTCTACGGCACGCATGCGCCGTAGACATCGGTGCCCGTTTTTAGGAAAATATCTCCTTAACCGTGTAGGTTAAGGAGATATTTTTTGCACCTACAGGTAAGCCTTTATCTAAGCTTACCTGTAGGTTAAAGTGGTCTGTAAGGGTTTACAACCACTTTAACCAGACACTGATAAAAGTCACCAGACTGCTACAGTATATACTACTAATGAGAAAAGGTATTTAGCAGTTTATATTTACTAAAATAATTGCATTTCCATGTTCTGTGTACTGTGGGAGACCAGATATAGTGAATGCAGCATCCTGGGTTTAGCAACACTTTAATAAAGATCATCATTGATAGTATGGAAGAGCAATGGGGCAATCCTACAATTTATTAAACAAAAATCTTAATTTTAAAAGTCAGAATTCTGCGTTTCGGAGTCAGAATTGCGAGATTAAAAGTCAGAATTCTGAGACTGATTCAACATCAAAAATCTGAGATTAAAAGTCAGAATTCTAAGTTTCAAAGTGAAAATACTGAGATTAAAAGTCAGAATTCTTACATGTAACCACGTGATGTAAGAGTACAATGTAGCAAACTTTTTCTCTCTTTTATATTTCCTTTTGTATTATGTTTTTCTCTTTTTCTGAAATAAACTAAACTAAGATTGAAAAGAAAAGTCAGAATTCTGAGCTTCAAAGTCAGAATTTTGAGACTGGATCAACATCAAAATTCTAAGGCCCGGTTAACACTGATGCGGTGCAGGAACCGTAGCGACGCGTTTCTGCTAAGAAGCCTTTATCAAAGCTTGATGAAGGCTTCTTAGCCGAAATGCGTTAGCGTAGCCTGTACCCGTGTACCCATGTAACCCAATAAAGGACTTTTATTCAAGAGCATCCGAGTCGCCAGCCCTTTTCTGATTCAAGTACTGCATTTTGGGGCCTGAACGTCCTGGCTAGAGCACCGGATCACAGTTCATAGATCATTATATTGGCAGTGGAGCTGGGGTATCATTTTGCTTCTCTAATCTCAGGGCTTATTTGAAATTGCAAAAATATCATCATAAATAAGCATAGGCATAAAAACATCATGAAGCAAATAGCTTACAACCATAGACATGTTGATACATCGATGGAAGTACAAAGTATGCATATACATCTATATACTCTACGCATTTCGCGAGCTCTGCTCGCCTCCTTAGGAGTTGATGCATGTGCAGGTTATCTATGAGATAAATATCAATAAGATATAGCATACAGTAATGGTTGTGGTTAGAGAGGAACCAGGGGGCCTATGCAGGGAACCCCATACTTACAATTTGGTCAATTGGTCCCAAGGACTGATCCCCAGTCGTGACAACGGAAGGTGCTCCAACCGGGAGCTGAAGGAGCAGGGCCCGCAGCAGCCATACGGAGGCCAGGCGGAAGGCGAACATGGCAAAGAAATTGAGTGTGTCCCTTGATGTGCCCCATTGGCCATATATACTACGACAACTATAACAAAAATATATATATCTGTATATAAATCCTTTGAAAATAACCACAATAGTAATCTGAGAGTATACGTATATAAAGAATATCAATGTCATATAATGAGGTCCATGGGAGTATGGGCAGGGGTGCAAACAGGGGAGAAGAAAGTGAGAAAAAGTGAGAGAGACAACAACAAATGTAAGAAAAAGTGGAAGGAAAAAATAGAAAGTTGTGGAAAAGGGTGAGAAGAAAGAAAGAAAAGAAGGTGTCCCTTGGTGTACCCCATTATCCATGAACGCCATAACAACATTATATGTATTTCTCCAAGTCCATTGGCAGTGGTAGTGCCATATTGGTAATCTGGGAGTATAAATTTGTAGATAGTATCCATATCATGTAATGAGGTCCATGAGAGTATGGGCAGGGGTGCAAGTTGGGGAGAAAAGAGTGAGAAAAAGTCAGAGAAGTGAGACGCAGGTTAGGAAACATCCTACTGGATTGTATAAAAAATATTGCAAAGTGTAGATATACAAACCACACTGTGTGTGAGCAAGTGAAAAGAGATAAGGTTATCAACATAAATGTCAGTGGCAGCGTGCTTACCCATGTGTATGACCTCACGTGTGTGAGATGAAAGACCAACTGAAAAAAAGAGTTTGCCATGTCAGCCCCCTCACCTAAATCCCCGGGCGGAAAGTTTTTTTTTTTTTTTATATATTTCGAAAGTATAGACCGGACCTTATTCAAGAAGTTAACCAAGCATAGCTTAGTCTGTCTCAAGAGTGAACAAATGACACACACAATAAGATGTGATAACAATGTACATGTTTTGTAAGGATGTGAAACTCCAATCAGTTTATTTGTATATCTCTCTTTTTGATGTTAATGTACAATGATATATACCTTTCAATAAAAATGTATTGAAAAAAAAAAAAATCCCCGGGCGGGTGCAGCAGACTCCGCCCCTAACGCCATACAAGTTATTGCTATGGTGCAAGCACGGAACAAGCTTGCTGCCACTTGGGAGCATGCACAATGTGGGCCCCTCCAGCCAACTAGAGGACATGCTACATCCCAAACGTGGAGACGCCACAGATGTGGAAGTCCCACGATGGGTGTAGGAGCATGGCGCCGATGTACCGGTGGCCTCGCCCATCTGAGAGACAGAGAGGATAGGACAGCAAGGGGAGACCTCCCCATGTGTACATCGCAGCTCCCGGGAGGGAAAGCGAGCCGTGATCACCAGCGGGAATCGTACCGTGGAACCAAGCCTAAAAGCTAACCAGAATAAGGATTGGAAAAATACATGTAAATAGATGTTTGAATATGATGAACTTTACCTATAAATGTTAGTATCCAGTTATATTATGTACATTTAGGAAAGAATCCAGACCTTTTTTAAAGCAGTCGACTGAGCTGGCCAGAACCACCTCTGGAGGGAGTCTATTCCACATTTTCACAGCTCTTACTGTGAAGAAACCTTTCCGCATTTGGAAATTAAATCTTTTTTCCTCTAAACGTAAAGAGTGCCCCCTTGTCCTCTGTGATGACCTTAAAGTGAATAACTCAACACCAAGTTTACATTTTGGACCACTTATGTATTTGTATATGGTGATCATATCCTCCCTTAATCTCCTCTTCTCAAGAGGGAATAAATTCAGTTCCTAATCTTTCCTCATAGCTGAGCTCCTCCATGCCTCTTATCAGTTTGGTTGCCCTTCTCTGCACTTTCTCCAGTTCCTTGATATCCTTTTTGGGAACTGGTGCCCAAAACTGAACTGCATATTCCAGATGAGATCTTACTAATGATTTGTACAGGGGCAAAATTATCTCTCTCTCTCTCTGGAGTCTATACCTCTCCTAATACAAGAAAGGACTTTACTCGCTTTGGAAACCGCAGCTCGGCATGTTATTAATGAGCTTATGATCTACCAAAACCACCAGATCCTTCTCCACCATTGATACCCCCAGTTGTACTCTCCCTAGTATGTATGATGCATGCATATTCTTAGCCCCCAAGTGCATAACTTTACATTTATCAACATTAAACCTCATTTGCCACACAGTCGGCCAATTAGACAGTGCATTGAGGTCGTCTTGTAAATTGGAGACATCCTGTAAGGACGTTATTCCACTGTGTGTCATCTGCAAACACTTAAATTGTACTTTTAATCCCAGACCCTATATAATTTATAAAGTTATTAAAAAGTAAGGGTCCCAGAACTGAACCTTGGGGTACACCCAGGGCCGTCTTTATTATTGATTGGACCCTGGGCAAACATTTTCTTGCCCCCCCCCCATGAAATTTCGCTCTCCACCTGCTCTGAGTCTACAATAAATAGCAGCTAGACTCAAAATCAGTTTACTGAATCAGATCAGGCAGCGATTGCGATTGGTTGCCAGAGGTTACAGTGTATCATTATCACTCACTGACTGGCTGCTGGAAGTTACAGCACACATTATGGCTCACTTATTATTTACTAGAGGTTACAGCGCATGACTTCTGCTTGTTGATTGGTTGCTAGAGATTACTGTACATCAATACTGCTCACTGATTGGTTGCTAGAGGTTACTGCGTATCCTTACCAATGATTGGTTGCAAGAGGTTAGTGCACATCATTACTGCTCACTGATTGGTTGCTAAAGGTTATATCACATCAGGGGACCCATCAATAGAAAGAAAACTACAATGTAATTGGGTTTTACAATGGCCACTAATGTAATAGGAGCAGTCACAGGAACCACTAATGTAAGGAGGGATTTACACAGACCACCAATGTAAGGGAGATATTCACATTGGCCACTAGTGCGAATGAAAGGATTGTACACCAAGCCCCAATGTAATGAGACTATTTACAGTACACTGACCACTAATGTAACTGAGACATTTAGCCTGCTTTCATATTTATGTGTCGGGAACGCATGCAAAATCACTTTTCTGAAACCACAGAAATGTGCTGCCCTTTAGCAGATATACAGCAGTGCCATTAATTGTTAATGACACCCTCATGCATCTGCTGAGATGTGCGTATTCACATGCACCACAATTCATGGTCCTGTTGCACCATGTTATTTTGAAAAAGGGTTCCACCTCCAATTTGCTTACCTTTGCAGAACAGGCTGATGTTAGGCTTAATGACCACAGTTGTAGGCAGGACTTTCAAGCATGCCCCTTTACCTCCTCGGTGGGCAGCATTTTAGCAGGAGTGACGGTGGATATGACCTCAGGGGGGCATGATATACATATGAATTCTGCCTCTATTTACATATCAATGCAGCCGGTCAGCGGCTATTTACATATTAATGGCGCCGCTATTTTAGATTAATGCAGGTTTTGTAAACACAGGGTCTGCAGGTGAGTCATTTGTACACGGCAATAGACAGAGCTGAGCAGCATTAGTAACACTTCACACTGAGATATTGGGACACAGCACGGGACTAAAACTTCAAGGGACAAGGGAATTTGAACTGGGATAGTTGGCAAGTATGAGGCAGTTGCTTTGGGCCCCACAACAATGATGGGGCCATGGGCAGATGCCCCTTTTGCCCTGCCTTAAAGACAGCCGTGGGTACACCACTGATAACTTTAGACCATTCAGAGTACGAGTCATTAACCACTACTCTCTGAATTCTGCCTTTTAGCCAGTTTTCTATCCATTTACTAATTGATCTTCCCAAGCCTGTAGACTTTATCGTACACATGAGCTGTTTGTGGGGAACTGTGTCAAACGCTGTACCACATCCACAGCCACTCCTCTGTCCAGTCGGCTATGCGCCAATTCGGACAGTGCCATTGCCGGCAATAGCCATCGATTTGGCATGCGATTTGACACATCAAATTGCATGCCATATCGCTGCAATGTGTTCCTAGGCTAAAAGTCAGAATTCTGATTTTCAAAGTCAAAATTCTAAATTTCAAAGTCAGGATTCTGAGACTAAAAGCCAGAATTCTAAGTTTTAAAGCCAGAAATCTAAGTTTCAAAGCCAAAATTCTGACAATAAAAGTCAGAATTCTGAATTTCGAAGTCAACATTCTGAGACTGATTCAAAGACAGAATTCTGAGGTTCAACGTCAGAGCTGTTCCATGTGACAGAAATACGTAAAAGTAGAATTATTTGGCCCTTGCGTTGGACTTTAATCTTTTAATATAGTAGCTATATGTAAGTATAAAATATTAGCAGAAGGTGTCAATGCTACAGAAATTCTGTATTTCTGTATTTACAAAATATATATTTACATATTAAAAAAATATATATATGTATATATATATATATATATCTATACTGTATTTATATATATATCTATATAAATCACTGTATACAGTACATATAATCTGTTTGCTGTTTCAATGAAAGCTGACACATCCTGTAAGCTTCTGAGAGAACAGCCTGTGCTAAGTGGTCCACGAGGGAGGCAGATCAATAATTCAGATAAAATTAGTCAACACTTCCTGAGGAGTCAGAACGAAGAAAAACAAATTGCCTGGGGAGAGTGGTTGGAGGGGGGCTGGTGGCTCAGCCGGTGAATTATGTGCCCAGAAGTTTGTGTAATGCGGACGCAACCCTGCGATAACAAAATATTGAGCGCGGAGCGGCACAAATAGTGTGGCTGGCTCAATTACCTGAAATGTCTGCACTTTATTCTCCTTGAAAAAAAAAACATTTGTAGCAATATTACCAACGTAAAAAGAGGAACTCCAACCAAATGAAGAAAAAAAAAAAGAATTTTGGGAACTGACTATAAACTCTTGTAGCCGGTTTTATCTACATATCCCATAACTGCTTTACAAAAATCGAAAGTGGAACTGTGTTCATATTTTTTTTTGTTTAGTATTGAACAGAGTAAGAAAGGGTTGGGCCTCCTGTCAGGTTTCTATTGCTTGAAGTAGTAGATTGATGGTGCTGGAACCTTGAGTAGATAATGTACTTAAATTAATTAGTTCAATACTGTACTGATAGTGTCCCTAAGGGGCATCCGGGTAAAATTTTGGCTGCTTCTGTGCAACGGGGAACTACCAGAGGAACCCCAAGTTGTGAAGGTGGTATTTAAATATTTGAAAATTGAAGTATTAAAGTCCAAAGTAAAGTTCTGCTCCACAATTATAATGGGAGCAAAAACCAACGTGTTTTTCGTGAATCACACACCGCCTCCTCATTGGGGCTTATGGAAATATGAGATCTGCTAGCATGGACTTCAAATGCAATTTGAAATTTCTTCAGTGAGTGAAACTCGTGTCAGTACTACAAGATTTAGGATTCTGCCAAGGATACGGCAGTGTAAAATCAGCTAGCAGTAGGAGTTTTAATCAGGGATAATAGGCCTAACTGGTGTATGTCTAACTTTTATTCTATCTGTGGGGATGGGGGGCACAATTAATTTAGGTGGATACTGTTGTTTTTTTTTTTTCCAACGGTGCAGCAGTGTGCTTTGTACAAAACGCAGTTCCAAGAGCAGACGAACTCCAAAAAAGATTCAACAACATAAATAAACCCCCCCCCCCTACACAAATGAAATGAAAACTTCAAGATACCATCACTAAAACAAAGCCCACTTTCTTTTTTTAAAGGGAAGCCTTGCAGTAAAGGTGTTGATTGCCCAAAAAGCTAGCAATCTGAATGAAAGTGCAGTTTCCTAACTGACCATAATCTCTCCCAATGCAGTTTTCCTAATACATTGACACTATGGGGGTGATTTACTAAAGGCAAATAGACTGACTGTTCACTTTTCAAGGGAATTTTCCACTGAGCCTAGTGAATGAGGTGAAGCTCTGTTGACTTCCATCATCCGAACATTTGCAAGCAAATATCTTTTTTTAATTTTCTTTGCACATGACTGGGCATTCCTTGCATAATGAAATTTCACCACATTCAGTAAGGGATTTCCCTTACAAAGTGCAACTTCACTCTACTTGCCTTTAGTAAATCAACTCCTATGGCTCTAACATAACCCTCACCACCACCTTTTATAGTAAGGGGGTTGGCTTAACCAAAAGTCCCTTTATTGGACCTTCTAAACCCGCTGGCCAAAGTTCAAAAGGCATGTAGTACATGATGGCTTCTCCTGGGTGAATCTGCACACAGATTTACTAAGATTGTGAAGAATCCATGGTAGCAGTAAATCTGACTCTCTTAGTCAGAAGGACAGAAAATGAAGCTAAAATTCTCTGATAGGGAAGCCGGTGGCAGTAAAAACTTGATAACCAATTAAAACATAAATGTGAATGAAACCCAAATTTTCTGCAGAAATCAAGAAGTTAGCCTCAGTGCTAATGCTATATGTGGCAGAGGGCCAATACTGCTCATCACCCTAAGAAAACCATAGTGGGGGGTAGCATTATGATGTATGAATGTCTTTATTGGCAATTGGTCAGGACTGAGGGCAAGATAGATTGAGCCAAATACAGGGCGGTCCTGGGGAAAAAACTTGTTTCAGTCTGCTACACTTGAGGAAACTTGAAACATATCTCTTGCAGTGGAGCTGTCCTCACTGCAAGGGTTAGTTGCTTGTTTGGTCTAGTGGAAAGTAAAAGTCCTTTAAGTACCTTTTTTTTTTTTTTTTTTGCTTCCTCCAGCAGACAGCATTCCCCTGCGCTCCAGCTGTGGCCTGTCCCCTGCATTGGTCTTGAGGATGTCTGGACCTTAAACCTCTGGAGCATAGGGGAGGGGACTCTGCAAGCACCAGTCTAGAAGCACTGAGTAGTGAGTAAGTAAGCCGAACTTAAAAGCCCCTTAGACCTCAACAATTTACTGTTTCAATGCAATCACAGCCCCACTGCAAGGATAATGTCTAAGTTTTTTTAAGTTGAGCTTTAAAGCCCAGACCTCAATACAGATGAGAATCTGTGGCAAGACAAACTGCAACCCTATTAGGTTTCTTAGAGCGCCGCTCCAAGCTCCCATCCAACCTGATCTGGTGACCCACTACTCTCAGGATCCGGTCTCTGAAATGCCCACCCGTCTGCTGCGCCAAATGTGAATCGGAGACGCCGCACTCCTAAACAGCCCATGTACTAAGCCAGTGGATGGAAAGCGACCTCAACCTAGGCTCCACCCAGGCCATGCCACAGACAGGTTTCACCCCGCCCACAGGGCTTAGACATAGGTCTAGAGGGCGTGGCCTGGGAGGAGCTGAGGCTGCTTTCCATCCACTGACTCAAGATATAAGCTGGCCATAGATAAACAAAAATGAGGTGGATGAAGGACTCTTTAAAAAAAATTGAATGAACACCGGCTTGTCTTCTGTTGATTGTTCCTATGGTCCCTTTCACACATGTGGACCGTTTGTTTCATCAATTCAGCCATGTTTTTTTCAAAGGAAATACAGATGAAGCTTACATCAGTGTTTTACATCCAACAGCAAGAGTTCTTAACCACTTGAGTCCCAGAGCCATTTTTTTCATGCAAAAACAGACCGTTTGTCTATTTACATCAGTCTTTCATCCAACCTGATTTTTTTTTTTAATGGAAGAAAAATATGGCTTTGAACTGTTCCAAAAAAACGGATGTTGTCAGATGATCATACATTTACATCCGTTTTTCCATAGAGCTGCATTGATGTCCATTTTTCATCCATCAACGGATGAATGAAAAGCTGACAAAATGTGTGTAAAAGGGGCCTAAAACAAGCTTTTTTTTGTTTTTTTTTTTAAATCCCCCTTTTCCTGACTCATTGACAACTCAAAATTTAAGACGTTTCCATCTTCTGGTTGGGTAACAATGTTAACAGGAACAAATAGGGGTGATGAATTTACCAGTGGGTCACAGAAACTCAAATAGAAAAAGCCATCACACCAGGGTCACACCTAAAAGCATAAAACTCGAGTCCCATCAACATTTCTGGGGCATTAAGGTCACCTTTATCAGGGTGATGGACAATGTGTTATCTATATACAGTATAGATATGTATAGCATATATGTAACACCAAAATGAGATGAAGAAAGACCACCCAAATCATCTTTGCAAAATGCCCCTGCTAGGGTACTAATGGCCAACCAATTGTTATTTTTACTGCTACCCTACAACACTTGTTTAGCGATGGTCACCTCAAACCAGTAGGACGGCCAGACGAGGCAATGATTTGTGGCACATGAACAGTGAGCCATTGATGAAATTCACTTTTGGTCTGGATGGAACACACACCACAGCATTGGCTCCAAATAGACTGCATGCTCCCAGTAGGTCTCATCTCTCCATCTTGATCCCTTGGCTTTATGCAGGTAGGACAAGGCTTTCCTTTCTTTATGCTAAAGTATGTGCAATTGATTGACCACTTGTATCTTGTCAGAGGCATAAGGCAAAGATTATTTGGGGTGGCCATTATCTGATATCACTTTGGTGCTGTGCATATAGATCACACAGTTGCTCACATTTTGTCTACAGCAGCATGCTTAGGTTAATTGTTGCCTGAGGTGGCTGGCCATTTTAGCAACCCTTGACTGACAAAATGGACACCTCGGGCAGTAACCTCACCAACCCTGATAAAAATGCAAAATCAGCACCTGTCTCAAAAGGAAGGCGGCCAGGAGCTCTGCTCAGAGTCACTCATCCCCCCATCTACTGCACTTGTCTGTGCAGCAGCCAGGCAGGGAGCTCAGCAACGCAGAGCCTATGGTTTTACCATGTGCCATTTACAGCATTGCACTAAAAATGGCACATCCCCATGGACAATCCAGCCTCAGTGCCACCTCAACTAGCCTTATGGGAGACATGGACCTGTCACCTTGATCAAGGAGACCTTTTTGTCTCAACATATGGGATTTCTGATATGGGACTTCAGTAAAAACTTTGGACCCGACCATGTTGTGCTGACCTTTTTTATTGGATTTTCACAGTACCACAGATTTGCCATCACCCATTTTTTTTTTTATACTTCAACAAGGAGTTTGTGTTTTGTTTTTTAAAGCAATAAAGACCCAAGTCTTTAAATTTCCCTACTCGATCCAAAATGAAAAAAGTGGCTTTAGGTAAACTTTGAAAATTGCTGTTCACCAGAAATCCCTTTTCAACCCAACAAAGCTATAAGCATTCTTGGCAAGTATGGTGGTCCAGATGTCCCGCTCCAGGCCCACAACCATCATTGGAGCCAACACTGATTCTATCATGGAATGGATACTGGATACTGCATCTGTCTGCTTTTGTCGCCATAAAATTTAAACTCTCCAAAAGTATTGTTACTCCTTTCATGCTCATGGCGTGATAATTACTTGCCTCCAGCCCTGCCCCAAAGTTTCACTAGACGTCCTGGCCAGGTCAGTCTCCCACTGTAAATTCACACCACTTGGCCTATTCATTCCTGTAGTTGCTCAGTAGCAATGACAGCCCTCAGCCATCAAAAAGGATTACAGCTCCAGCTGTGGGAATGAATGGGCCACTGCAGCATGCATATGCAGCAGGTGGCTGATGCAACCAGGAATTTTCAAAATGACAGATTCTCTTAAAAAAAAAAAAAAGTTACCCTTCTACCCACTGATACTTAACTTTGTCATGTTGCCCCACAGCTTTGTTTCACTGGGGCCACAGGTCTAAACCTTGTGTAAGCTCCAAGTCAGAGCTTACACAGCCAATGACCTGCCCCCCCCCCAACCCAAGAATGCCCATATGGTGGCATATAGCCACTCAAACCCAGCCACTGCATCCTGGGGAGAAGGTAACATGCTCCCCTATACCCAAAAGAACCAGGTGGCTCATTCATCCAGGCAGGGACAGCGACTCCTTTTAAGTACCACCATTGCCATATACTAGGTTATCCATCTTGGTGGTAGGCACATTATGAATGATAATTGGATTCATAATCCTACTCTTATTTTATTACAATGTTGTATTATTTGATAGAATACTGTTAAAGATACATCTCCTGTAAAACACCCCTGAAGAAAGGCGTTAACCTGAAATGCATCAGTTTCACTGGAGAGAATCCTCATATTGCTTGAAACATGTATTCATACATATGTCTATAGATCACTTTGTAACTTTTACAATTTTTATGTCTATTTTTTTAATCTTTAATATGCAATAATGAATGTTTTATACTGATTTCTGGTGTACGGGTTGCCTCTTAAAGTCCCAATTCCTTAAGGGGATTTCTTCTTTTCTCTACATATACTGGGATTTTGGCAACCAACAAGTCTTGCAATAGTGGAAATATCTTTGTAGGTATTTCCAAGGGCTCAGATTGAGCAACAGAGAAGGAGGCACAAGTAATGTTGGGTAGAATTCCAAGACAACCCATCACTTTGCTCTGGAATGGCAAATTATCTACAAGTTACATTTGCTAAATAAGATACACAAAAAACAGAAGATTTAACTTGTAAAAAAATTTTATTAAAAGAAATAGATATAATTAAACATTAAATAAAACTGACCCAAAAAAAAAATTCTGACGTCCAGAACGTAACAAAGATTCTTATAAATATTCATAAGAAACAAAAAAAAGTCACTTTATAAATAAAGTTCGCCTCACGAAACTGGAAAAAAAGGCGCAAGTTACATAGATTAAATTAAATAAATTAGGACATAACCAGTGAACACTGTAAGGGTACAGAATGTACCAAAGATTCAAATTTTTTTATACCCAACTGGTTCCATTAGGCAGAGTTAAACCCCCATTTTGCTCAGTGTGGGAATGATCAGTAAGTTACTGAGGAGTGAGTGTTAAGAAAATAAAGATTTTCAAAGTGTTCTTAAAGAGTACCTGTATCAAAAGGCAACTGATGTACCAACTTGAAGCCTATGAGCTTCAAAAGGAACATAAAATTATCACAATTTTTGCCAACATTCCTCATGCTAAAAATGCTGCCTCTGCCAACAGGTACACTAAGTTTTTAAAAAAAGGGTGCGCTCAGAACTTAAACCATTGCTCAACACAGTAGTGAGCCCCTAAATTAAAGTTCTGTTGCATCAAACTGTAAACTGAAGTTCACAAGAACAGCGTGTTTCTTGCTTGGAGCAGATCATGAATGTCTACATCCATCTACCCACAGGATGATGGTGAATTTGCCCAGGGCACTTTTGATAAACATAGAAATAATGTACAACAAAAATGACAGGAACATCTCTAAAAAGATTTAAGGCCATGAAGACAACTTTGCCCAAGTTGTTTAAGATGTAAAATAAACAAAAAGTAGTAATAAATTAAGAATTGCAATGATACTTGTCATTGTAAACCAGTTCTGCTGACAACTAACGCAGTCACCAAAAAAAAAAAAAAAGAAAGAATTTAGGACTGATCCAAAGTCTTGGTTTAAAAGATCCGGCATACTTTCTTGTGGAGTAGATGTTTGACGAGTGGTCCTAGAGAATGCAGGCACTGCCAGAAATACCAGCACTAAGCCAGTTTCCCTGAGCAAGCTTTTCCCTCAACTCCCTTCACTACTGTGCCATGGTGACAGTCCCCTATTAGCAGCAAGGAGGGATACATTGAAAAAAAAAAAAAGTTCCTCCATTGATCGTACAATGGGACAGTGTGGAGCCTTAGGATTCTCAACATCTGATATAAAGACTGGAACACATGTTTCAGCAATCTGGATTGTTGAGGAAAAAAAATATATATAGAAAAATAAAAAATCTGAAATCGTGGAATACACACAGCCAAAGTAGCATCCCTTACCAGGTCTTGTGTTATCGCTAGATTCTACAGCCTTATTAAAACCTGCTGGCATTTTGAGAAGTACATCCTCCTAAAAACAGACACCCCCAAAATCAAAATAAATTACAATTACTGCCCATTCTAATATATGGTTACTATTGCTTACATGGGCTGTTCAAAGGCCAACTATATCCCTGAAAAAAAAAAAAAAAAATATATATATATATATATATATATATATATATATATATATATATATATATATATATATATATATATATATATATATATATATATATATATATATATATATATATATATATATATAATTTTTTTTTTCCCCACCCCAGGTTTAAACACCTTGTGTTGGGCTTTACATTTACATGCATGTTATTAAATGATGATGCAGAAATAGAGAAGATATAGATATCTATATCTATCTCCATTTTTTTTAAACTAGATTATAAAATGTAAATACAAAGGATGTCCAATGTTAGCCTTAGAGAAGCCTGCAGCTAAACACCAAAAAACATAAAACAGCGAGCTTCAAGTAAGTAGCACCTATCCCTAAACAAAATGATTTTGGGTTGAGTCAACATTTAAGTGGATGCACTTCTAAAAGCGAGCACTTGTTCATAATGTGTTGTCAACAGCAGATAGGACCTGAATATATATAAAAAAAAAAAATAAAAATTTAAGCAAGATACAGATATATGCTTGCTAGTGAAGCCCCTTCATGGCATAGCAGGCTACCCGCCCTTCCTGCTTGCTCACGTGACCCTCCCACCCCCACTATCAAAGTCTCTCTTGGTAAAGTGAGGGGTCTCTAGGATATAGTCCACAGTCTGAAGTCACCACATTCCTTAGCAAACAAAATTCCTTCTGAAGACCCCCCCCATTCGAGGTATATCACTTGGGTGGGACAGCTCCTTCTATCCCACTGGGAATCCAAGCCTGGGGGACCGGACGTTCAGATCCACGACAGCCCCTCTGTGCCGGGACTGCGCAATATCCTTTTCCAAGTCGCTCAGCGAGCGTCTGTTTTTTGGGCTAAACGGCTTTCCTGACTTGAGCTGCTAGATTCTTGGTCCAGCTTTCTTGTTACTTTGCCATTGTCCTTTTGGTCTAGGAGCTTTTGCTGTGACATCCAGGGATGTGAGAGGATCTGTTCAAGGGTTGGTCGGTCTGAGGGTCTCTTTGACAGACACATCTCAATCAAATGCTGACACTCTGCAGGAGGAGAAAAAAAAAAAAATAGAACTTAGACCATGGAACATAGGTGTATAATTGATGCAAACAGTCACCGCCTACATATCTGGAAGCAATGCTGGGGGCCAATTATACTAATAGATCATGGCAAGACTAACTGTATTAGCCAAAGCAACTAAATACATTCTTTTCCACTATACAAGCCCAAGATCTTTTATTCCCCTTGTTAAAAGTAACCCATAAGGGAAAAGACTGAAGTGACAAGCTAACACATGGATGTCGTATTGACCTGCTACAAATAAGCCAATAAATGTATGAAATTATGTGAGAACTAGTGGTGGGATATACATCAGTATAGCAGCGAGTCAACTAGTACTTGCAAGTATAGGTGAACATTGGCAGCCCCTGTATTTTCTTGAAAGCTTTACTTTAACAACCAACTTTAAAAAACAGCTTATGGCCTCCCTAGTCACAATGAAAGGGTGTTGCTCTCCCAGAACTACACTGAATGAGAAAAACTAAAAATCGCTAGGGTTGCATTCGCACAGGCGTTTAGCCAAGCTGTAAATCCCAGCAGCAACATCTACCAATTTCTGTAGCTGGAATTGGCAGCTCCATGCTGATACAGTACAATGACAGGCTGATGGCAACCGCAGCTGTTGGTGACTGCTTGTGCAGCCACCTGTAACCTGCAATGATCGTGGCTGGGCGCACTTTGCGTGGCTAAATGCCCAGGCGAATGCAGCCCAAGAGCAAACCTTATTCCTGGACATTAAAAAGGGCAACACAACGGGATGCAAAAATCTGGTGCAGCTGTGCATAGAAACCAGCTTCCAGACTTTGACAAAGCTTAATTGAACAAGCCGATTGGCTACCATGCACAGCTGCCCCAGATTTTGCACTCTCCGGTTTTAGTACATCAAACCCCAATGAGAGTGACCATTAATGAGTGCGTGAAGGACTGGCTTACCTCTTGATACCCTGCAGCGGTACTGTATCTTGCCCTTAAGAATTTCATCATCGTGTTCAAAGGGGATATCGCCACACACCATGTCGTATAGCAGGATGCCAAGGGACCACACGGTAGCTGAGCGTCCATGGTATCGGTGGAAGCGGATCCATTCTGGTGGGCTGTACACTCGTGTACCTGCAAATAAAAAAACATGAACATTTAAACTCAAGAACATCCAAAAAGTAACAAACCAATGCAAGCTGTCTTTTACAGCACCCATAACTGTTCGTTTTTTTGTTTTGTTTTCTGAAGAAGATCACTGGGGATCCCAAAGAAATGGAAAATCTCATGGACGGCACACGAGTACTTGGGACTCAGTGGGGGTTATTTACTAAAACTGAGAGTGCGAAGATCTGGTGCAGCTGTGCATAGAAACCAATCAGCTTCCAGGTTTTAGTGACAAAGCTTAATTGAACAAGTAGTTGAAGTTAGAAGCCGATTGGCTACCATGCGCAGCTGCACCAGATACTGAGTGCTCCATTTTTAGTAAATCTCCCCAAGTATACTTGTCTCATCTTAGAGCAGGAGTGTCAAAATGGTGGCCCTCCGGCTGGAACTACAAGTCCCATCATGCCTCTGCCTGTGGGAGTCATGCTTGTAACTGTCAGCCTTGCAATGCCTTCTGGGACTTGTAGTTTTGCAACAGCTGGAGGGCCGCCAGTTTGAAACATGTGTCTTACGAGTGTCAAGTCCCAGGAAACTGGTTGCCAGAATGCATAAAAATGTCACATGTGCCAAGAGCTCAGCACCAAGGCTGACCATACTTCATACAATTTTCCTTTAGATTTACCAAAACTATATAATAGGAGCAGAGGACAAACCTAAACACTTTCAATTTGTATGCAATCTAGTTGAAGGTGAATCTAAAAGGAAATTAAATAAGAAAAAAAAAAATTGTATGGTCAACTTTAGTAAGCTTAATAGAACAGGCACCAATGCCCTAGTGAATTGTTTTGACCCGATTAACTGCCAATCATCCCCAGTTTACAGAAATCCTGTATGGAGTTTAACAAAAAAAAAAAAAAAAAAAGGCAATAGAATGGAAACTAACCATCAAAGTCTGTGTAAACCGCATCCCGCAGCAGTGCGCCTGAGCCAAAATCGATCAGCTTGAGCTCAGCCGTCCTGAGGTCCACCAGAATGTTCTCATCTTTGATGTCTCGGTGCACCACATCACAGGTGTGGCAGTGCCGCACAGCCTCCACCACTTGCCGGAAGAAGTTGGCGGCAAGGTCCTCGCCCAAAGCTCCCCGCTCGGTGATAAAGTCAAACAGATCCTGCACGGGCTCCGGTCTCTCCATGATGATGATAAAACCGTCCGGCCGCTCATACCAGTCCAAAAGCTTGATCACCCCGCGGCAGCCCGTTGACACTTTCTTTAGAAGGCAGATTTCTAGAGGGACCAAGGTGCCATTCTAGAAAGAAACAAACAAACATGATAAGCCTCATGAAGCCAGGCCGATTCAGCATTTTTATGTGATGCGCCATTAGCAATCTGAGCTATTAAGAATATGACTGCTTACCATATGCTTAAACTCTCCGATCCGGTCCCTTGCCACATGCTTGATAGCAACCTGTAAACAAAAACAGACATTAGTTGCACTGCCACACAAGTTCCAATGTAGCAGCTTTTAAACTAAATGCATCATTTCAATGGAATCCAACTATCTAAAAATAGCATTCGTTTGTATGGCTTCACTTAGACACCCAATAGACTGTAGAGGAGGATTTCTACCATTGATTTAAATGCTATGGCACCATATTTCCTGCCTTTATGCAAGGACTTTTACCCTTCTCAACAAGCTGGCTCTTTATAAAAGACTATGGGGCGGATTTACTAAAACTAGGGAGTGCAAAATCTGGTGCAGCTCCGCACAGAAACCAATCAGCTTCCAGGTTCTTTGTCAAAGGTTAACTGAACAAGCTGAAGTTAGAAGCCGATTGGCTACCATGCACAGATGCACCAGATTTTGCACTCTCCAGTTTTAGTAAATCCACCCCATTGACTGCAAAACACTAAAGTAGGGCACCTATGCTTAAATACAAATAGCAAAAGAGATAGAGATAAAATAAAAAAAAAAATTGATAGATATATCTATCAATTTTTTTTTTTATTTTATCTCTATCAATTTTTTTTTATATCATCTCTAGCTCACACACCCCTACACAGACAGCCCCAAGTCCACAGCCATAAAAGGGGGTTAACTACCACTATACAAAACAACTTACCGGTAGCTTATCTGCCAGCCTGACTCCCGAATAGACGGTGCCGAATCCACCGGTGCCGATCACAGGCCCCACCTGGTAGCAGCTCTCGAAGGGTTCTGGGACTGCAAAGGAAGAGAGAAAGGTGGTTAGCCAACTGTTGATGCCATCAAGCATCCTTACATCTAACAAGTCAATATACCTGAAAGGATATTAAGGGCAGGTACAGCAAGAACCTCCATGGCACTGCAGTGGCTGAACTATCGGAGTGTGAGGTCCACGCAGACCACCCATCTCGTTATATCTGCTCACGTTAAGTGATGATCTCAGAACATGAGGCTCTTACTCATCACTAGATATTTTCATAAACGTATACAGAGGGTGAGTCACGATGCAGAAAGGCCATGATGCTGTCATAATGAGTCCTGTGTGCAGTGGTTATGTGTGGAGATAGATATATCTATCACTCACACAGCAGCATCTTCAAGAAAAAACACAGCAGGACCAGGGAGACTCCCTGCAGAACAGGCAAACCCCTTCCCAGGCTTAGCTCTGCGGGTATCCCAGGGAAACCCCTCCCTCAGGAGGAGACCACCCCACACTCCGCCGCTGCTCACTGCACCACAGCGTACGTCTCATCTGCAAAGCCGCCCCCACCCCAGCCAGATCAATAGCTGCAGCCTCTTGCTGCAGGTAGCATAACCCGGCACATACTGCAGGTAATGCAAAGCAGGCAGGGAGGGCTGGGGGGGGGGGGTGCCTATCTAGTGTAGATCATAGGATGTGGACCCAACACTGCAGATACATCTTACTATTAGCAACAGACCATGTGCAATGACGCAGAGAGACAGTGACGGCTGCAGACGTGAACTGAATGGATGGGCACGTCACAAATTCAATCTCAGCTTTGCTACGTACGATGTGCTCCCGTATATAATTAGATGTATGCACTGCCCCCTCCATCTACAAGGAGATGTATACAGTGTGGGCTGCTGCTGCCGCCGCCCCCCTATTTTTATAATTGGCTGTATGCAGTATACCCCTTATCCATAATCCACTGTATACAGTAGCCCCCCCCCCCATTTAAAATCTGGATACAGCACCCCCCAGATATAATCTGTATACCTCTATCCATAATCAGCTGTATACAGCATTCCCCCCATCCATGATCAGCTGCACACAGTGTGCCCCCATATCTATAGTAATCTGTATACAGCATGCCTCCTCCTATCTATATACAATATGCCCCTAATTATCTGTATACTCCCATCTATAATTTGTATGCAGTAAATCAGCTGTATACAGTACGCCTTCACATATATAAGCTATACCCCCATCCATAGTCAGCTGTATATAGTGTCCCTTCCCCCATAGCTATAATATACAGCATGCCTCCTCCCACTTATCTGTATACAGTACCCCCATAACCAACTGTATACAGTATTCCCCCCCCCCCCCCCCCCATCTATAATCTGCATATCCCCCTAATCTGTATACCCTTATCCATAATCACCTGTATACTCATCTATAATCATCTGCATACAGTATCCCCCCCCCCATATCCATAATCATTGGTATACAGTGTGCATCCCCCCCACCACCCATATTTGCAATCTGTATATAGTATGCCTCCATCCATAAACTATATACAGTGCCCCCCCCCCCAATCAACTGTATAATACAGTATGCACCCCCTCCTTTAATAATCTGTATAAAGAAAATCCACCCCCTATCTATAAATTCAGTTGAATCCAGCTTCCCCTCAATCAGCTGTATACAGTGTGATCCCATCCACCCTCACAAGCTCTGTTGTATACAATGTATCCTCTGCACTACATCCTGATCAGTATCAGCTGAAAAGATACAAGGTATTTCTTAATCTTCATCTCCCTTCTCCATAGAAATAAAAATCACAACAAAACCCATCCCCCTCCCTCATGTGCAGCGTGTATATATACACACACACACACACACACACACACACACACACACACACCACGAGTAATAAGCCACATCGACTGTACACAGAAGAAGATCAAAGCCATTCATAGAGATCAGATCACATGCTGCAGCTGAACCGAAATAATGGCAACAGATCCGCAGCAGGCAGAGCCCATCCAATGTGACAAGTCATGTGCCATGATGAACACACACCCAAAAAAATAAAAAATCCCCCCCCCCCCCCCATTCATTTTTATAATAAAAAAAAAATAAAAAAAATTGTAATATTATGTACTTTTTTAATTTAGTCTTGGACTTTTTTTCCCCAAAAAACTAATTTGGGGAAAACTAATTTAAAAATAAAAATAATAAAAATTTAAAAAATAATATATATATAAAAATTGAAAAATTGGGGGGAAAAAAAAACAAAACTAAATTTAAAAAAAAAAAAAAAAGTACATAAAAAATAAAATACATATATACATTATATCTAAAAGTATAAATATTAGACACAAAATAAATAAACAGCTGCCCCCCACGTGCACCATCAATGCGCTGTAGCTAGCAATGTTTCGCCCAATCGCCCCCCATCCCATTCATTTACCTCCGATGAGGTTGCCCTGCTCATCAGCCACCGGGCACGGACTGGAGGACCCCGGGCTGACATTATTGTTGTCCTCGGACGTCCTATAATAACGATTGATGGGATGATCCAAGAACGTTTCCGGAGCAGCCAGCAGCATGATTCCTTTTCCCCGACTCTCTCCACTTAAAAAGTACACACCAAACACGCGTGCAGCGCCGGCCGGTAGAACAACGAAGAAGCTCCACGTGTGGGCTGAGCGCTCTAAAAAATTGTATCCCACTACCCTTCTGTCCGCGGGCCGGCCAATCAGCGCGAGGGAGCAGTGCGGCTGCAACCAATCGCGGCGCGTCCCGGGAGTTCCTTTCGCGCGCCAAGGCGGGGCCGGCCCTTCCCTCTCTTTCTGTCTTCTCTGTCTTCACGCTCGCTCCCTCCCACCCCGCTCACACCTCCCACCGCCGGGCAGCCAATGGGCGCTCCGCGACGGGCTAAGCATTTAAATGCAAAGCGAGCGAGGGGGCGCGGCTAAGCAAGCAAGAGTGCTTTGCTATTGTCTTTCCTATACCCCCTCCTCCTCCTCTTGGCCGGACCCGCCTTTTCAAACTGCCCCCCCCCAAAACACAAAAAGTTAAACAATGTGTGGAGAAGATTTCCTAAGTACTCATTGAGAGTTGGAATTTTCCACAGCGTTCTCATTAGCAGCCTATCACCCTATGAAATCATGGCTGCTGATGGGGGAGAGTTTACACATTTGCAAAAGAATAGGGTTGGATGAGGTGATGGCTGCAGGGCACAGCAGTGGGCAATACAGGAGAGCAGAGAGAGAGAGAGAGAGAGAGAGAGAGGGGGGCTTCATGTGCTCCCCACCTCCTCACATTCCTATAGGATGAGAGTGGGCTTTGCTTTTGGCGGCAAAATCTGGGAGCACATGAGGTAAAGGAGCACCACACAGGGAGAGGGGCTGAGGGGAGGCTGCCTGAGAGGGGCTGGGTGGTCTGCAGAGCTCACACCACCATCCATAGGGACATGTGCAAAGAAAACGTGGGGACCAGGGATGAGAGAAAAAATACAAGAGATTTCTATAGGGAACCAAACACCAGATTATGGCATCTCACAAAAGCAATCATAAACACCTCACTGCAAGATAAATAAAACAAAACAAAAAAGCAAAACTTTATTTTTTCTTCTATTAAACCAAACCCTATTTTATTATCCTATCAGGTAACCTGTGTAGAAAATTACCTCACAAAACAATCAAACACCTCCGTGCATGTTAAAAATAAAAATTTAAAAAGTAAAATTTAGTTTAGATATATCTATATATATATATATAGATATATATATAGATATATATCTATATATATATCTATATATATATATATATATATATATATATATCTTAGCAGCATCCCTCTGAGGTAACCTGTATAAAGAATTACCTCAAAATTGAAAGACCCCTGTGCATGTTAGAAAATTTAAATATACAAAAGAGTATATATATATATATATATATATATATATATATATATATATATATATATATACATATATATACACACACACACACACACACATACACTCTTTTCTTTTTTAGTTTTTTTTTTCAATATGCAAAAGGATATTTAAAGGGTAAGTTCACCTTTACAGAAAAATCAGTAAGGGCAACTTACACAGGACCCCCTCCTCACTCCCCCCCCCCCTAAGTCCCGCTGACCTGGATCGCGGCAATCTCCCGTTCTGAGCCCTGGTATATCCGCATCAGGAGTCCGGGATGGCTTAGAAATCCCCCGCAGTTGAATCCGTAAAACGTTCCCCGTCCGGACGTTTTTGGAGCATTCTAATTGGTCGGCGCCGTTACATGGGCAGCGCCGACCAATCGGAAGCCGCGTAGCCTTCTCTGTCAGCTGGGAAGAAGATGCGTGGATGCCGAGGGGGATTTCTAAGCCCCCGGACTCCTGGGGGCGTGGATGCCGAGGGGATTTCTAAGCCGCCGGACTCCTGACGCGGATATACCAGGGCTCAGAACGGGAGATTGCCGCGATCCAGGTCAGCGAGACTGGCAGGGATGGGGGGGGGGGGGTCCTGTGCAAGTTCACCGTAAAGATTTTTCTGTAAAGGTGAACTTACCCTTTAATTGTTTTGTGAGGTAATTCTCTGTAGGTTACCTCAGAGGAATGCAGCTAAGATATGTGTATAGATATATCTATATATATTCCAAAAGAGAGAGCGGCACTCACGGGGTCTTGAAAGGTGAACGCACAATGAAGGTTTTTGTTTCGTCCGGGCACAAGATCGTCTTTCTCAGGACGTCGGTCCTGAGGAAGACGAGTTTGTGCCTCATCGAAACGTTGAAATATAACCTTCATTGTGCATTCACCTTTTGAAGACCCATGAGTGCCGCTCTCTATTTTGAATTACATGCATTACAGTCTTTGCTGCGCAACCAGGCCCATTTCTTTTTATCTCTGATATTTGTGCAGTGGCAACCATTGGAGAATATATACAGTACATAAACTCTTTTTTTTAATAATTTATGTTTTTTTTTAACATGCACAGGGGTGTTTGATTTGTTTTGTGAGGCAATTCTCTATACAGGTTACCTCAGAGTAATGCAGCTATTTACACACACACACACACATATACATATATATATATATATACATACACACACACACACACACACATTCATTATATATATATATATATATATATATATATATATATATATATATATATATATATATATATATATATATACATATACACACACACACACGCAGGTTACCTCAGAGGAATGCACCTAGGAAATATACTGTATATATAAATATTATATAATATATATAAATACCTCACAAAACATCCAACAAACACCTCAGTGCATGTTAACAATAAAAACCATATCCTATCCTATTTTATTTTATCTTAGCTGCATTCCTCTGAGGTAACTTGTAAAGAGAATTACCTCATAAAACAAGCACCTACTTCTTATTTAGGAGTCTCACATGTATCTGTAACTACCTCATACATGCCACCATAAACTGCCTCACCTTGCTACACACGCAGATAATTTTAGACATGCGTTGATATACGCATTCCTTTCTGTATAATGATGTTGCGTAAAAAGCTAAGAGGGCAAAATAAAAACAAAACATACAGTCTGTCTGCCCTAAACGCCCATTTTCCTTCACTCTATTCCTTTGGAGCACAGAAAATAGACGTAGACCCGTCAGAAATGCCTCTGGGGCCCAAGGGCTCATTCACACCGTACGGCGTGAATGGGCGTGTGTTTACGTGTCCGGAAGTGACGTGTGTTTGTATACAAATCAATGGCTGGCTGCATGTCACCGTACATCCAAGCATTTGCAAGAGTACAGGGGCAGATGAGCGGCCCCGGACGTAAACCATCTGCAGGCAAACGCTCAGTAACCAGCATGCAGATTGTTGTTAAATTGTACGCAAATGCCAGCCGCATAGACACACACATGTTCATGCTCATCCCATGTGAATGAGCCCTCAGTCCTGTTGTGGGCTGACAACCTGTAGCATTATTGTGGAGTCAGGCTGAGTGGTGTCAGCCCTGCCCAGTTTTCTCTTGCCAAACTATACTAGTCCCACCCCCACAACATAACGGCTAATCGTTCCACAAGATAAGGTCCCAGAGGGCTATTTACTCTCCTTGAGATAACACAGGAAGTTCATTGTTGGGGTTTTACACACACTTTAATAATTGCCGCCTATGCACAAAGCAACAGCCTCCTCTGTTGGATGCCTATCTCATGCACAAAGGTACCAGTCAAAGTCGTAGAAAATGACTTTGTATACAGATCGTGCTAGTCATGCTTCTTTATAGGCGTGTCCAATTTTGTTTTCTAACGTCACCCTTGCCGGATGTATTTAGAAATTTGCTGCATGTTTTGGCATGGCCGCCACCCCCCAATTCCCTCTCCCTTGCACCCAGCCCAGGCATTAACAGGAGGCGTGGCAGGGCCTACTGGTTTACCGATGGAGCCTCATTGAGGAAAAACAAGTCTACGTTTGTTAGATACGCTCATGGGAAATGGCGAGATCTAATTAGCTGTCAAGAGAAGCCACTCTCAGGCAGGGTTCTGTGGAACCCTACGGTTCATCCAGAGGTTGTTAGGGGTTCCTTGAGCCATGGCTGATGGACCACCGTTTGATGGTGCCTTCAAAGTTCCAGGGCCAACACCACTTGGCAAAGCCAATACCAGGACACCAAATATCTTACTGTCTTTAAGGGTGGAATTCTGACCACCACTGTAGGGGGGTGGGAGGATTCTTCCTACTGACCACCAATATAAGGGGTATTTTGCCTATTGGTTTTAGTAAGGGTTCCTTGAGACCTGAACATTTTTTGGGGTTCCTTTGGTTGCGAAAGGCTGTCCAAGAGACTTGGTTTAATAACAATTAGGGTAAGCCTAGTCACTCCAGGCCATGCTGATGCTAGGCTTTCACTTTTAAGGCATGGGTGCTACAGATAAATTGCTAGATATGGTTTAGGCATGCCCAATCGGGATTAGGAACGCAGCAGATGCCATTTTTGTGACGCATGTCAACACAACGCGCATAACTTCTACGACCTTGTGTTTTTTCTTGACTGCCTTTTACATTCTCTTGTGGTACATGGGTCAATAATTGAAAAAAATAAAATAAAGTTGGATAATAAGATAAAGGGGATTTATTAATAATTATAAATTCAGCGCCCCCTGCCATCCCGGACACCGACCGCAACGCCTTGCCTTGATTTACCATCATGTTCGGCACATTTATAAGTGCACAAGGGGTTGTTTCACCCCGTTCCTAGGGTGGAGAATTTGGGAATCCTGCGTAAAATACGACTCGCGAAGTCCACGCCTCCCCTTAAGTATGATTCACCTTTACGTCGTTTGTAAACTAAGCTTTGCGTTTCCTAATTATTTAGGTCAGGATCTCCTGCGAGCCGTTGGCATTCCACTCTTCTAATTTTAGAAAAGAGTCCGCAAGTCATCGAAACCTGCGCCGGTGAACACCCAGCGTAACCGAGACCAATTAAAGAAAAAAAAAAAAAGCACGCGCGTTTCTTCCTCACGTTGTTGTATTGTTGTTTGGCGCGCCTTGTTGTGTGTCATGCTAAGCCAGCTGCCTAACCGCTTTCTCTCTCTCCAGCAAATTGCTGCTGGTGTGGTTTTGATTTGAACTTCGGCCACTAGGCGCCAGCCGCGAGCGCTTTGTTGACATTTTTCTTGCCAGCCAGCTCATACAAATTCTGTTAACCTCTTATGGTGCTCGATTCATTGCCTCCCTGCTACAGAATTCCCTCTTAATACCGCCCTGAGCTACTACGCAGTTACAAAATGGCTCAGATCTACCACCTATTTATATTCAGGAATTCCGCCACTTCACGGTGGAGAACGGCAGCTTCCAGATATATGTTTATCTCGCGCAGCAATTTACGACAACGCAGTATTTCTAGGAGGTTGCTGAAGATAGCATTTTTTTTGCGTGCCTAAAAATTTCAGCTTCCTGTACACTCCTTAGCCAAAGGGGAATAATGTTCCAACCAAACGTTCAATGCATAAACAACCACCTTTTTACATTTTTCAATTCTATAGGTCACGAATATCTATTTCCTTTAGGATCCCAGAGAACAGCCATGTTATGTAATCTTACATCTTCCACTATAGCGTCCGCTGGCTAACCCCCGGCATGGAATCTGCGTACTAAATCTACAACGATAAATCCTTTTTTTTATTTAAGGATATTTAACACCGTAGCCATTGCAATCAAAAAAATTTTACCCAAATTTTTTAAAGCCCTTTCTTGCTTTCTAATTAAACCGCCTCCTGCGTTTGGCAATATTGTAACGTGTACTGTTAGATGGCACAGCAGCCGGCTAAAAATAGATTTTGCACTCTTCCAACCCTACCCCACCCCCCCTTTTGTTATTTATAAGTCAGAGGTCAGCAACCTTCAGTCCGGTCCTCCCTGTTCGAATTCGATTCAAATGTGTCAATGTGTGACTGATGATTGCAAGCTCTTCGATTTAAAAAAAAAAAAAAAAAAAAAGTGTTTTAAATCGGTATCGACCAAATTATCGTGAATCTTTGCTTAGGGTCCCCCCATGCTGGGGCCACGGGTGTGTTGGGTTTTTATTTTTTAATTAAAAATTTATTTTTTTTTGGACGCCGCTACCGAAGAAGCCGGTGCTTTTACAAAAAAAAAATAAAGCACCAGGAGCCGGTGTTATATCATAATAGCCCAGATGGTGTGTGTTTCCCTTTGCACAGCTAGGTGTCCCCGGTGGTTACCTAACCCACCGCCTCCCACTCTCATGCATCACAGAAATCACTGTAAATTCTCCTTTAATATGGATCTGAACCGTGGCTGTCATGATCTGTCAGGATCTTGTGAATCACGACCACATGCAAAAGAAAAAAATATTTCTACAATCTAATACATCAGAGGCTGTCACCGTCTACATCTATCAAACTGGTCAAGTGATACAATGTATACAACGCACATCAAAAAAAGACCAATTTTCCAAGTAACGCAACACTCAGAGTATAAGTAACAATTTTTTTGAATCTTTTTTTTTTTGCAGATGCAACTCACCAGCTGGCATGTCGTCTTTGGGGAAAACCGAATTTAGATGGTAATTATGGATCTTCTGGTGATAGATGACTTGCACAGTTGACATGGTGGTTTAAGCAGCAAAAAAAGGGTCTTTTTGAAGGGTGACAGCTTCTTCTGTGGTATTCTAGTTAAGCTGACCACCTCCCTTCCTCCTGTAGTCCGCTCTGGTCCTAGGAGTCCCTAGCTTGTATAGTCCAAGGGATGAACAGTCCTCTTAGACAGCACTGTTCACATTGACTGAGGCTCAAGGACTCTGCAACATGATACTGCTGACAGAGCCAGAGGGAGTGTCTAGGGGAGGGCGAAGCTGCACACCCACCCACCCTTTGGTGACTAAGTATGGAGCTTCATGCTTCTGTACAGCTCAAGCATTCTGTGTCAAGCCTGCGATTGTTGCAGCTGCTTGGGGAGGGGGTGCCGATGACGCCTCTGTGCTTACATCCACGGCGATTAATTTTCTTGCACATGACCGTTGGCTTCGTGCCCACGAGCGTTAAGGTGCCTGTAGACCGCAGACCGTCGTAGCTTGGTCCAATGCGATTGCCTGCGACTTTTGAAGACACAGGGTTTACACATTGGGGTTGGTTTACTAAAACTGGACAGTGCAAAATCTGGTGCAGCTGTGCATGGTAGCCAATCAGCTTCTGAGGCTTCATTCACATGAATGTGTTTTTTGATGCTTTTTGCAGCAATGCAGGGAATTTTTTTAACATGGGTTCCTGTGGAACACGTTCACATCAATGCATTTTTGTGCCTCTCCGTTTTTGGAAAGGGTTGTGAGACTTTTTTTCCTGCAAAATGCAGCGTTTTGCATGTAATAGACTTCAACGGACCCGCATCCAAAGCGCAAGTACTGCGTTTTTACCGCAAATTTGCCACGATTTGTGTTTTGCGATTTGAGTTTTTTCTTTTTTTTTATACATTCACTGTATATAGCTGGTTGCTAAGGAGCGGGATCCGGAAGCCTCGTCCTTAACAACTGATAAATCATCAGCTGTTAGTGGGCATCCCCGCTGACAGCTGAATGTAAAAGATAAAATTGCCGGCTAAAAAAATTCACGAAAAAAACAGCGTGGGGTCCCCCCCCCAAGACCATACCAGACGGAAAGGTCTGGTATGGATTTAGAGGGGACAGCTCCATGGCAACATTTTTTAAAAGATGGTGTGAGGTCCCCCCAAAATCTTTACCAGACCCTTATCCAAGCATGCAGCCCGGTACGTCAGGAAAGGGAGGGTTCCTCACCGCTGCTGCCTTCTTCCTTGCCACCGGTTACCCACAAAAAACAAATGAAGATGCTCTTGTCCTGAGGCTGTCTTCCTTGGTTGTGACGTCACAAGAGGCGGACTCACCGGGTGACATCATCTGATGGCCACGCCCCATGGCTCTGATGCAAGCAGTGGGCTGGCTCTTGGGAGGAGTTATGCAGATATCGAAATGCCTTGACAGGTGGATATTAGTCTGGAGGAGTGGGCGTTCCTAGACAGACATAATTTGCATACAGACCACCCTAGGTAACACCCACATGTGATGCTGAGACTCCATCATTGAAAGAACTAAAATCCAATGAATGAAAGGGGTGGGTTGGGGACAGGAAAGATTGGGGGGGGAAATTTAGATGATTACGGATGTCCTCTCTCTGACTTGCTGTAAGAAACTCAAAGTGTGCAGTGAAATCAGAGCAAGCAGTTTCGTTAAAGGGGAGCCTTTAGATACGTTATGAAATGGGGGAGGGGCTAAAGCTGGCCATACACAGGCTCAACAGCGTGGAGGAAGGAAGGGCTAGATTTCCACTACCAACTAGCCAGGATAATATGCATACAATTGCCTGGGTGGTGACCATCTGTTGACACCCTCTCTTGTTTGTAGACTTCTCTTTGGTCAACCAAAGAACCATCAGCCATGGTGGGAACAACATTCCTGAAGCTTGACCCTCCTCTTGCATCCTGGTTTCCTTGATAATAACTAGTGGAATGTAAAGAGGTCACAATGGATGCTCCTCCATTTTTTTTGTCATTTTGAGAGCAGAGCAAATATTTCAAGAGAATGCCCTGTGACCTCCTCCAAGGTCACCCTGGAGGATGTTTTCATTTTACTTGGCTTCATTTTCTTTGACTTGTTCCCAACCCAGGGGACTGAATGTTACTGTCTTGAGTTTTTTTTCCAGGTGCCAAACACTACCAGCCCAGTAACTTGCCAGGGAAATCTGCTTACAATTGGCTGAACTGGGTGGTGACCATCTGTGGATACCTTCTGTGGTCTGTAGATTTCTTATTTGTTGGCACAACATGCCTGAAGCTTGACCCACCTCCTGCCTCGTGGTTTACTTGATAATAACTGGTGGAATGCAAAGAGTTCACAATGGATGCTCCTCCATTTTTGTTGTCATTTCGAGAGCAGAGCAAAAATTTCAAGAGCATGCCCCTGGAGGATGTGACCTTGCAGTCCCTGTCTCTTAATACATCTCTATATGACCTGGGTGGCTATGGGAAAAAAAATGTGCAAGAACCATGGACACGGTGATCATTTTCATTTTACTTCATTTCTTTGTTTATGCCCTGACCCATGGGATGGAATGCTGTTGTCTTGATAAAAAAACAAAACAAGGCAGCTTACAACTGCCTGGGTTGGGTGGTGACCACCTGTGGTTAGTAGATTTCTTATTGTGCAACCAAAGAACCATCAGCCATGGTGGGCACAAAATGCCTAAACCTTGACCTACCTCCTGCGTCATGGTTTCCTTGGTGCAAAGTAAAGAGGACACAATGGATGCTCCTCAATTTTTTTTTGAGAGCAGAGCAAAATTTTCAAGAGAATACCCTGTGACACCCTCCAAAGTCAACCCAAAGGATGTAACCTTGCACTCCCTGTCTCTTAATACATCTCTATGTGGCCTGGGTGGCTATGGGAAAGGAACGGCCAAGAACCGTGGATACGGTGATACTTTTCATTTTTACTTTACTTAATTTCCTTGTCTATGTTCCCGACCCATGGGATGGAATGTTACTGTCTTGATTTGGTAAATTAAGACAACGTGGTAGGTATAAAGAATGTGTCTTAGCCCGGAGGGCCACATTTGTCCTAAATATTTTTTCTGTGCGGTCTCGTATTGTATTTCAGAGAAAGTTATATTATTTTAGCTGTAAGCACCTTCCATTATGAGTGTGAAATCACATGTACAGGCCATGGATCCTTGGCCACTGCTGAAGAATTAGCCAAGCTCCCAAGGACAGGTTGATGACTTGGAGGTCTGACCAGCTATGTCCACCCTATACACACATTAGGACCGCTATTTGGTTAAATTGTAGTCATTTGTTTCAATCTTTACAATACTGTCACACATGTTGCTTGTCTATTTTTTCTCTTTTTTTGAACGTTCTTTTTTTTTTTTCAAACAGCCAATTGTCCCACACACACCCTTTCCAATGGAAGCAAGTCAAGACTTTCACGTTACGACCACTGAAAAAATTGTAAAATCAGACTTCATGGTTCAGCTAGAGTATTCAAGGCTTTCGTGTAACCACCACCAACAAAAATTGCAGACTTTACGGTTCAAATAGCGTTTTCTGCCTTACTAGATCAATATCCAGTTTAGTCTAGTTGGAAATTCCAGCAGTGTTTGATCACCACCACCTCCTACGTCGTGGTCATCGAAGGTTTGGGTTAAAAAGGTAAGGTGACAACTGTCTCCCAACTGTGCTTCTGCGTTGTCATGCCTAGTTGAGAATAAAAACGGCTGTGCCGACACATGTTGCACGGGCATGGTCTGCTGTTGTCACTGGTAGTAAACGGGTTCAGGGATGTGCACATGGCACTGGAGCTGATGCATGTAGAGAGGAAATGACTAAAAGAGGCTGAGGATCCAGAGGATCTCCATGGTCTTCTTGGCTTGTAATATAATGTAACAGAAATTGAAACTAAAGTGCCACACCACTGCTAAGAGGTCCTGATACAACTTTATTCCAACAAAAGTCAGGGGTACAATCCAAAAAGTAGCCAAGCTTTTCAGGGGTTCAAGACAATTGGATAAAGAGGAACTTCAGTTGTTTTTTTTTTTCAGCTACAAACGCTGTGTTTTCTGACTTTTAGGCCCCATTCACACCTGAGCGTATCGGAAAGGCATGTTTCTGTAGACATTTCCAAAATGCACGCCAAAAATACGCTGAAACAAACAACGGAACCCCTAATGTACTTAGAAAGCGGTCATTTTGTTGTTCGACAAAACACGTACAATTTTGTTGTTCAACAAAAAAAAAAAGCCACTTTGGCACGCTTTTGGAGCGGAGGGCAGCCCATTCAAGTGAATGGTGCCACTCCAAATTTGGCTAAAAAAAAAAAAAGGTACTTGAGCTACTTTGGCACCCTTTTAGAGAGGAGGGCAGCCCATTCAAGTGAATGGTGCCGCTCCAAAAACGTGCAAAAAAAAAAGCTTGAAAAACGCAACGTGGGAGCGTCACTAGATGTGAACGGAGCCTATCAAGCACTTACCGGCACACAGGGTCCAACGCTGTCTTCCACAGCCAGTTTTTTAACAGCCGCAGGTCCCTGACGCAGCCATCTTGGATATGGGAGCCGGTTGTGCCACAGCCAGCTCCCCACTGCGCTTGTGTGGCGCTTTACGAATGGTCCAGTAGGTGAGGATTGCAGAGGTGGGAGTGGGTACGATAAAAGTCGATCTATATATGAGGCCACGTATTTGCGTGCATTAGTACAAATAGCGCGCGCCCTTGTGATCGGGAGCTTTTCGATCGTGTGACCGCTGTGACAGCCAATCACGGTGGTCACACCCCACCTCCCGGGAACTCTAAACCCGTTAAGGGGCCGGGCAGGCGCCGGCTCCAAGGGGTTAATACGAAACAGTGCGGAAACTTTAGACCCATCGTATGTATACTTTTTTTTATTTTTTACATGCCCTTTTATTTTGCAGAGCTGGAGCCAGAGAAGTTAGTTGCTGCTTTATTTTATACGGAGCGGATTAGATGAACTCTCTGTAAACAGTTTATGCCGGTGACCGCACTGACCTCACTACACGAGTGATACAACCGCAAGAGGTCAGTGGGGACAGCGAGGACAGAGAGGTTCAGGCAGGCTGCTCGGCTCTCCGCTCCTTTCCTCCCATTAACAATTGCTGTGTCTGTTCTCAGATGCAGGTTCAGGGAGAGGATGTGAGCTCACAGCTCCCCAGGCTTCTCATATTGATTAAAGCAGGTAATCGGCTCATTGAGAGCCACCTTCAGCATATGGCCTGCCGGGTTCATGGCATACATTTATGGAAATCTGCTGCCCGTTTATTTACAGAGCAAAACAATTTTTAAAAAATCGATCTGTACACGACTGTCAGATCTACGGTCGTGATTGAAGCTGGATTTAGCTTTTAAAGTGACTTTCTACTTTATTAAACAAAACAAACAAAAAAAAATAGACCTTTCCAGGCCAATCACATACATCAATCAGTCCTGTGCTGAAATAGGAGAAACGTTGCATCCCTGCAACATTAAAGTGTTACTAAAACCCACAACAGTAAAATCAGTCTGTATATGCAGTAAAGCATGCTTGTTATACTCACTGTGGAACCTAAGGGGTTAATCCTCTGCATTGTGTAAAAAGGCTGTTGGATCCTGTCTTCTCTGATCCTCCCCTTCTTCCCCTGTCCCCAATCCATCTCCTGGTAGAACAGAGGCTCTGGGACAAGCTGCACATGCTCAGTTTGGTGTATATTGCTAGAGAGCTTTTGCTTGGGAGAGTGCATGTGATAAGCACTGTCCAGACAGGGGTCCTGCAGCCTTATAGGAGAGTAGAATGAAAACTCCTCCTACAAGCTTTAACCAAACACTAATAGAAGTCACAAGACTGCCATATACTGCTGATGAGAAAATGTATATAGCAGTTTATATTTATTAAAATATTTGCATTTCCATGTTCTGTGTACTGTGGGAGACCATATATAGTGAATGCAGGATCCTGGGTTTAGTAACACATTAAATCCAAAGAGTGCAGTAGCCCTAAGAACAGAGCGCGGAATGTCTGATATTTGAGTTAAGGTTCTGTGTATATTTACGGGAAGAATTGTGAGCCAATTACAATAGAAAGGTTGTTAAAGTGGTAGTAAACCCTGTTCTCTATTCTGTGTGACAATAACGAATCAGTATTGGCTATTGTCTTCCTAATTCTCCTCCCGGCCAATCAGGAAGCGGGTCCTGAGACCCAATTGGCCAGGGGTCTCAGGACCCACTTCCTGTTCGGCTGGGAGGAGATGAGTGCTTTCGTCATATACCGCTTCCTCCAGTCTGAATATAGATATCAGATATTCCAAACTGCTGACAACCAATAACTAGACAGTACTCGTTTTGGCTGCTGAACAAGAACTGATTCATTTGAGATCTCACACAAATATATACATCAGGATGACAATACAAACTGTAACCAGAAACCTAATTAACATGAGCTAATTAACTAATCATTTACCCAGACTAAGTGACTCAGAGATATGACCTTTCAGGTCAGCCTTGGCGTCTCCTAACTCACAACTTACAATACACATAAGCAGAAACAAACCCCCCAATAGTTTTCTAGGAGACAAAGGTGTGTTATTGAGCACAATTAACAATGGGTGAAAAACCCTCCAGACTAGTAGACAACAGGAGACCCAGGGCTTTCCAGATCTCATTAATCAGCATTCCTTTCACACACATCTGCTATGAGTCCCACACTGGCAGAGACCATCATGGCCTTTTGCATTACATAACAGAATATCTTCCTAAATGCTTGTAGCTCCCTCAAATGTCAGGGCCCATAGTCGGTAGGCAAGAGGCTAGCATTCAGTCCCCTCCAAAAACCTCTGTCCCGGGTGAGTCTATCACAAGAAGCAATGCCCCCAGAACAAGGTCTCCAGGGATGGCTCACCCGCATCCACATCCAGAACTCCCCGGCTCGGACAGTGGAGGGAGGAGGAGGGGAGATTAGTGTCACCCTGGGCAGGACTCGTCATCTGTCATCTAAGGTAAGGAGGCCTCAGATTGCCACCTTCCCGTCTGTCCATCTCCTGCGCGCGCGCGTGGGGGGGGGCGGGGTTGTGGTGATCACTGCCTTCCTGCTGGTCTCTCGCTCTCCTGCGGGAGGGGGGGGCTGTCGTTGGTTTGCCACCCCCCCAAAAATATTGAGTACCAGTTGCCACTGGTCTAGACAGGTTGAGTGTCCCCCATGTTTCCCTCTTTCATTGGGTGCCAAGCAGGGTCACACAAGAGGTTCCCCCTTGGGTTGGCTTCTTTGGACTACGCCAGGCAATGAATGGAGTCACTAACTCCATTACCCCTTGCATAGGGTAATACTTCACCCGAGGGTGTGCTCACCAATGCCCGGGGACCAGGCAGGTCAAACATTGAGACGGTCTCCTGATGAGCCACATATGAGTAGTACCATGACACGGAGTTACTCCTTAAGCTTCTTCGTCCCATGTCCTACACACTTGTTCTGATATACACTATATTGTCAAAAGTATTGGGACGCCTGCCTTTACACGCACATGAACTTTAATGGCATCCCAGTCTTAGTCCGTAGGCTTCAATGTTGAGTTGGCCCACCCTTTGCAGCTATAACAGCTTCAACTCTTCTGGGTAGGCTGTCCAGAAGGTTTAGGAGTGTGTCTATGGGATTGTTTGACCATTCTTCCAGAAGCGCATTTGTGAGGTCAGGCACTGATGTTGGACGGGAAGGCCTGGCTCGCAGTCTCCACTTTAATTAATCCTAAAGGTGTTCCATGGGGTTGAGGTCAGGACTCTGTGCAGGCCAGTCAAGTTCTTCCACCCCTGACTCGCTCACCCATGTCTTTATGGACCTTGCTTTGTGGGCTGGTGGGCAGTCATGTTGGAACAGGAGGGCGCCATCCCCAAACTGTTCCCACAAAGTTGGGAGCATGAAATTGTCCAAAATACTTGGTATCCTGACACCTTAAGAGTTCTTTTCACTGGAACCAAGGGGCCAAGCCCAACCCATGAAAAACAACCCCACAACGTAATCCCCCCTCCACCAAACGATTTGAACCAGTGCACAAAGCAAGGTCCATAAAGACATGGATGAGTGAGTTTGGGGTGAAGGAACTTGACTGGCCTGCACAGAGTCCTGACCTCAAGCACCATTCAAGAACAGTCACGGAGTTGTGAAGCCACTCCTTCGTTATTTTAGCTGTGTGCTTAGGGTAATTGTCTTGTTGGAAGGTAAACCTTCTGCCCAGTCTGAGGTCCTGAGCACTCAGGAGAAGGTTTTTTGTCCAGTATATCCCTGTACTTGGCCGCATTCATCTTTCCCTCAATTGCAACCATTCGTCCTGTCCCTGCAGCTGAAAAACACCCCCACAGCATGATGCTGCCACCACCATGCTTCACTGTTGGGACTGTATTGGGCAGGTGATGAGCAGTGCCTGGTTTTCTCCACACATACCACTTAGAATTAAGGCCAAAAAGTTCTGTCTTGGTCTCATCAGACCAGAGAATCTTATTTCTCACCATCTTGGAGTCCTTCAGGTGTTTTTTAGCAAACTCCATGCAGGCTTTCATGTGTCTTGCACTGAGGAGAGGCTTCCGTCGGGCCACTCTGCCATAAAGCCCCGACTGGTGGAGGGCTGCTGTGATGGTTGACTTTCTACAACTTTCTCCCATCTCCCGACTGCATCTCTGGAGCTCAGCCACAGTGATCTTTGGGTTCTTCTTTACCTCTCTCTCCAAGGCTCTTCTCCCCCAATAGCTCAGTTTGGCCGGACAGCCAGCTCTAGGAAGGGTTCTGGTCATCCCAAATGTCTTCCATTTAAGGATTATGTGCTCTGTGGAACCTTAAGTGCAGCAGAAATTTTTTTGTAACCTTGGCCAGATCTGTGCCTTGCCACAATTCTGTCTCTGAGCTCTTCAGGCAGTTCCTTTGACCTCATGATTCTCATTTGCTCTGACATGCACTGTGAGCTGTAAGGTCTTATATAGACAGGTGTGTGGCTTTCCTAATCAAGTCCAATCAGTATAATCAAACACAGCTGGACTCAAATGAAGGTGTAGAACCATCTCAAGGATGATCAGAAGAAATGGACAGCACCTGAGTTAAATATATGAGTGTCACAGCAAAGGGTCTGAATACTTAGGACCATGTGATATTTCAGTTTTTCTTTTTTAATAAATCTGCAAAAATGTCAACAATTCTGTGTTTTTCTGTCAATATGGGGTGCTGTGTGTACATTAATGAGGAAAAAATGAACTTAAATGATTTTAGCAAATGGCTGCAATATAACAAAGGGTGAACAATTTAAGGGGGTCTGAATACTTTCCGTCCCCACTGTATATATATATATATATATATATTGTTTGGGGGATCTAAGTAATTTTCTAGCAAAAAAAAAAAAAAAAGATTTTAACTTGTAAACCAAAAGTTTGAAAAATAGGCCCGGTCTTAAGGTGGTTAGGTGTGAATCTTGCCTTATACTGGACTTTAAAGGCATAGTTCACCTTTACCAAAAAACTTCCTATGCAGGTAGGGGGCATCTTTAGATAAGAACAAACTCCAGCTTTTTAACGAAAGTTGAATAACCCCCTTGCTATAGGTGTAGACCAGGGGTCTCAAACTGGCGGCCCTCCAGCTGTTGCGAAACTACAAGTCCCATGAGGCACTGCAAGGGCTGATGGCCTACACCTATAGCAGGGGCATTATTCAACTTTGGTCAAAGCTGCACAGTTTGTTTTTATCTAAAGACACCCCTTATCTGCATAGGCAGTTTTTGGTAGTCTTTTATGCTGCCATAACTTATACCTCAGTTTTCTAATAAGACTTTGGGGGGGGGGGGGGGGGGGGGGGTGGCAATATGCGTAGCGGGTGAGTCCTCATATGTCAAGATTCTGCTTGGGAAAGTATCACCTTTCCCGAACAGAGAGTACAGTGGGCTGCCAATGTGTGATTATGGTAATAAGAAGAAGCACAAAGCTGAGAACAAGCACAGTTTATTGTACAGGTTCACACTTTTTTTTCCCCAAGCCTTGCAGCAGAGCATAGTCACATTCAGTGACACCTTACATAAGAACGTGGTTACTTTCACCGGCTTTATATACTGCAGAAGCCAAGTATCAAAGTCTGAAAGTTATGAAAAGTTTAAAGCTAATCTCCAAGCAAGCAGCTGACCTTTCTTTCCTGCTGCCAAAAGACTGAGAACTCTCTTTAGCCAGTCTTCATAGGCAGACGGCACAGGCAGGTCTCCGACCTCTGCTGCATTCATGCTTTACAGCTTGGTCAAGGACTCCTGCACCAAGGCCCCCCTTGGTCCACCTGATTGGACAATGAAGGAGCAGCAGCACATTGGAAACGTCATCATTCTGCTCATTTCAATCTTCTCCTGTTAGTGTGCTTCCAGTTTTAGACTGACAGCACTGTGCATTACAGCTCAGCATCAATGGCTTAGAGCAGGGGTTGTCAACTTATGAGCTAAAGGGGGCCTCAAATGTTGCCCCTGGCATCACCAAAAGGCCATACATGATGTTCAATATATGTAATGCTGCAGATGACTGTCTGAAACTGCAGACCTAATAGGGGAAATGAGGGTCGGAGAGTGAGGGCAGCATACATTGTTGGCTGGAGAGATGCTGCAGAAGACGATACGAAACTGGGAACATGTTTAGGGTTGCCACCTGTCCGGGATTCACCCGGACAGTCCGGGTTTTGAATTATGTGTCCAGGTTTCAGGCGGACTGAAACCTGGACACAGTATTCAGACCGGCCTGTGGCTCCCCAAGTAACCAAAATAGTCACACATAAATCTGTTGCCTTCTAAGAGCTGCGGGCAGCTGTCTGGGGGCAGGTTTGACATCACTGAGGGGGCAGGGCGATGATGTCAGCAAGATAATTTGACCACACCCACTTTTTGCTATGGCACGCTATGCGCACCGCATTACTACTCTCCTTGGGGCAAAGGTGTCCCAGGCTGCTGAAATGTTCAGGTTTGTCTTGAAGAAAAGGTGGCAACCCTAAACATGTTACACGAGGCTAGCAGAGATCAATGCTATTACCCTAATTCGGGAGGCCTCCAAACTGCAGCCGTGTGGCCAAATGTGGCCCTTAGCATGCCTTTATCTGGCCCTTGGGGCGCTATTCCTTTCACTGGTGTGAAGCACCATTCCTCCTACTGACACCAATGATGGGGCACTATTCCTCCCATTGATGCCAATGATGGGGCACCCTTCCTCCCACTGATACCAATGATGACGCACTGTTCCTCCCTCTGACACCAACGATGTGTCAGAAACCATGAAATCAGACCGAGACAGAAGTACAGTTAATCACACTTGTTTAATAATAAAAATAAATAGAACAAACGTAGTCAAAACATAGCCAGAACCGGAACGGATAGTCAGAAAAGCCAAACGTCAGGGAGCCGGAGATGAGCGAAGTAAAACAGCAAGCAGGATCTGGAGCCAGAAGGGATGTCAGCCAAGCAAGTCTTTTAACAGGAATGCAGTAGAGCGTCTCTGTGATGTTGACTAAGGCGAAGGCAGAGAGCCTCTGGGCTGGACGGCTTAAGTAGGCAGGACTGACGAGCAGGATATCATCAACAGGTGAGTACCTGTGAAGAGATGGGAGCTGGCAATTAGCTGACAGCTGAGCGGCCAGCTCAGAGAAGGAAGGGCTGAGCCCAGCCCTGACTCGATGAGGCACTATTCCTCCCATTGACACCAACGATGGGGCACTATTCCTCCTGTTGACACCAATGATTGGGTACTATTCCTCCCACTGACACCAATGATGGGGCACTATTCCTCCTATTGACGCCAATGATGGGGCACTATTCCTCCCATTGACGCCAATGATGGGGCACTATTCCTCCTATTGATGCCAATGATTAGGCACTGTTTCTCCCACTGACACCAAAGATGACGTTTTTTTTTTTACTCCCACTGACCACCAAGCCTATAGCAATGTTTATTCCCATCGATGCCAGGGCATTTTTTACCCCCACTGGCAACAGTCTGGCCCCTTACAGTTTTAAGGACAGAAAACTATCCCTTTGTTTTTGAAAGTTTGGAGACCCCCTGCCCTTATCAATGTTCCCACTACAGACTGCTGAGGTCCGAGGGCCACACATCATATACCAAAGGGCCACGGGTTGGGCACCAGAGGCTTAGAGTGCTTGCTAAAACTGAAGTTGACAGTGAAGGGAGAGGCAGCAGACTAATGACCTCATCTCTCTGTCACCCAGCACGCTCCTTCTATCAGTATGTTCCTTGTTAGGGTGTGAGCACTGCCTTATATTTGATTGGCTCCTTTTGCTGCTTCTTCCTGAGCTCCGCCGTACAGCAGACTGCAAGAGGCTGGTACCAAGTCAAATTCAGGTATTTACAAGGCTTGCATGAAAACGATTCATTTATTAATATTAGTAACGTGTGGCCAGTGCTCTTCTCTCTGCTACATTCAGAACAATACAATATTCCTTCAGCCCCAGCACAGTCTCTAGGCTTCCTTGCAGTGGTATCTCTTCTAGCAGAGGGTTTTCTTCTGTTACCAAACATTGTCCTAGTTTTTTTTTTTCATGGCTCACAGCTTGCTGGGTTCAGTGTACACAGGCGGTGCGAACCACTAATCTTACTCATAGCCAGGCACAATGGTCTGACCTTCTGCAGTTCTGGAAGTGTGTCAGAAGCTACCCCCTGCCAAGATCTGTTCCCTTCCAGCATGGCAAGTTCCCCTGCGCTCTATATCACATAACCTAGTTTTCATCACGCCTGGAACATCTATATATACATTACAGGTACACTCCATTCGAAATTGAGGATGAAGCATGGAAATCCATGCCGGGAACACAGCCCAGCCCAGTGGTGGCGAACCTTAGCACCCCAGATGTTTTGGAACTACATTTCCCATGATGCTCAACTACACTGCAGAGTGCATGAGCATCATGGGAAATGTAGTTCCAAAACATCTGGGGGTGTAGGGTTGCCACCTTTTCTTCAAACCAAACCCGAACACTTTAGTGGCCTGGGACACTTTTGGGTGCCCCAAGGAGAGTAGTAATGTGGTGCACATAGTGTGCTGCAGCAAACAGTGGGTGTGGCCAAATTGCTCTTGCTGACATCATTACCCTGCCCCCCCAGGGACGCCAATCCTACCCCCAAACAGCAGCCCGCAGCTCCCGGATGCCAACAGATTTGTGTGTGACTACCTTGGTTACTTGGGGAGCCACAGCCCGGTTTGAATAATGTGTCCGGGTTTCAGTCCACCTGGGGTGCCAAGGTTCGCCATCACTGGCCTAGCCCCTCAGAGGGTTAGATTGTCACACCGGCGTTGCTGTAACACATGAGTACACCCCACTTCCCTTTCCTCTTCATTTCCCTCTCCTCTTTCCTTTTCATCATTTGGGACCCCTTTTTGCTAAAGCAGTAGAGCTATTCCCAAACACACCCACTGCAGTCTTCTAGTCTTCTTGCTGTGACTCATATGGAGAAAAGGTAATACTAAGAAGGCTGGACATTTGAATCTGATTGGTGATGCAGCTGGGGGCGCTGATAGCTTGAAAAGGGGGCCCAGGCACCTGCTGAGCAGGAGGGTCGGCTGTACCATCTTATTGCAGACACCAATCCTCTTCTGCCTCCCCCTGCAGTGCTGCCAGGTTCTCCTTCTCTTTCTCCCTCTTGCTGCACTGCAGGGGCATTGGTCCTAGCACATGTGCCCTTTCCATCTGCTGTCGGGCCCCCTGTGTGTCCCTTTCCCCCACAATCAGGGAGGTGGTGGGGTTGGAGGAGCGGAGGGGCCTATTTGACCAAACAGATCCCTCTGTGGCTGCCCTGCAGCTCCCAAACTCGGTGGGAGGGCAGAGGAGGGAAGCTGACAGCTGCAGGGCATTGGGTTTGCGGGTAGGGGGTGGGGGTCAGTGCAGCGGGGCAAAGTGGCAGGGGGAGGGGGCCCGGGGGTGGCGCCGCCCCCCCCTGAAAAAATGCTGCACAAGGTAAAAGTCCATGTTTACCACCCCCCTGTGGCCGCCTGTGTGAAAGAAGCTTTAAACCGTTGTAATGGTGGTAATCATGCAAGGTTACACAACAATATTCAAGGATAACTTATGCCGCGTACACACGGTTGGACTTTTCGGCTACAAAAGTCCGACAGCCCGTCCGACAGACTTTCGACTGACTTTTGGCGAACTTGCGGCGGACTTGCGGCAGACTTTCTAACGAACGGACTTGCCTACATACGATCACACAAAAGTCTGACGGTTTCGTACGTGATGACGTTGATAGTTGATAGCCAGTAGCCAACAGCTGCCCTAGCGTGGGTTTTTGTCCGTCGGACTAGCATACAGACAAGCGGATTTCTGGGTCCGGCGGAGTTACGACGTAAAGATTTGAAGCATGTTCCAAATCTAAAGTCTGTCAGATTTGTGGCCCACACACGATCGGATTGTCAGCCGGCTTTGGTCCGTCGGCGTCCGTCGGACTTTTGTAGACGAAAAGTCCGACCGTGTGTACGCGGCATTAGAATCCTTCTATAGGCTTTATATTGAAAAAATGTTTAAATCTTGAAGAAGGGGTCTAAGGCAGGCCATACCTGGGTCCAATTTCGAAAGAATTTTCTTTCGCAAATCTTATCTAAGAATTTTAATTCGTATTTCGCACCATTAGTGGGCTGCAGCAACAGCCGATTTTCGTGCGGCCATCAAATTTGAGTAGTCGGACATGTTGGAAATTTTTTGAAAGACTAACGATTTTCGAATCAATGATGGGAGAATTGTGCGAGAAATGTAACTGAAAAAGAAATGTGCAAGAAAAGAAAATCCCCGGAAAGAAAAGAAGATTCCCAGCCACGAAAACTTCTTTTCTGTAGCAACATGGAGGTGAAATTGAAGGCTTGGTTGGCCCGAAGTTCTAAATCAATGGTGGCGCCATCGGATCACAAAGCGCACAAATGTTCTGATTTTCAAAATTAAAATTCTTTCGAAGGTCGACCATGTATGGCCAACCTTGGGCATCCCGAAAGCTTGCATCTAAGTTAGCCAATAAAGGGTATCACTTAAACTCCAAACTTTCCTCTATAAATAAATTCATCCACGCACAGCGTACGGTTGCCGAGTCCTATAAATGGAATGGTTATTTTGTGTAAGAGGGGGGGGGGAAAAAAAAAATTGAGTAGAGCAAAACATGGCATGGAAAGATGACCTTGGACTGTTTACATCTGACGTCATTCGGAGGCACCAGAGAAAGGTTTTCCTCTTAAGTTCCATCTCGGAAAGAATTCTCAGTGACAATTCTGCAATGCCCAATTGTCGGATTCCAATCGTTGTTGCTTTCGTGAGAGCCCTAATGGTGCTCTTGAGAAAAGACAGTGTCCCCCCCCCCCCCACCTCCACCTCCACTGTTGCCAAATATATCTGGGAGCTTATCATCAAACCTTGGGAAGACTTGGCTTTTCCAAACCCACTTAATCCTAAAGCTCTCCAGTTTCACACAGTGAACCCAACATCCTTCTTTGCTTCCTGGTTTATGAACTAAAGAGGGAAAAAATACCCCTCTTTAATCTGACTGATGGTGTCACACTTTAAAAGTTCAGTTTAACCCCTTGTAGGGCTTTTTTTTTTTTTTTTACCATACAGGTTAACAAAGCACTGTTTGTAAAGATGGAACTTTTTTCTTCTTTATATGACGGTGTTGCTCAAACGATTGGGAGTCAATGTATGCACTTCAGCAAAAAATTAGGGTGAAAAAACAATAAGAGGGCACTGGAAAAGCAAGACAGGGGGTGCACCAGCTTTAGAGCATTACCTTTATACACTCTTTATTGATAAAAAGCAAATTGGATGTATATTCACAAATGACTGAGTGTCACAAGCTCATCACAAACAACCAAAAGACTATGTGGCTCGATCAAATGCACACACCCCTTCTCTAAGGAAGATGCCGCCTGGATCTAACAGGCTTACGCGTTTCGAGGGGGTCCCCCTCTTCCTCAGAACCTCCTCAAAACCCGTAAGCCTATTGGATCCAGATGGCAGTTGATCGGGCTACATAGTCCTAAATTGTTTGTGATGAGCTTCGGACACTCATGCCGCGTACACATGAGCGGACTTTACGGCAGACTTTGTCCCGCGGACTTTTCGACGGACTTTACGATGGACTTTCTGAATGAACGGAGTTGCCTACACACAATCAACCAAAGTCCGACGGATTCATACGTGATGAGGTACGACCGGACTAAAGCAAGGAAGTTCATAGCCAGTAGCCAATAGCTGCCCTAGCGTCGTTTTTTGTCCGGACTAGCATACAGACGAGCGGACTTTTCGACCAGACTCGAGTCCGTCGAAAAGATTTGAAACATGTTTCATTTCTAGGTCCGTCAAACTTTTGGGGAAAAAAAGTCAGCTGGAGCCCACACACGATCGAACTGTCCGACGGACTCTGGTCCGCCGAACCAAGTATGCCGTAAAGTCCGGTCGTGTGTACGCGACATTAGTCATTCGTGAATATAGATCCATTTTCCTTTTTTTAAATAAAGAGTTTATAAAGGTAATGTGCTAGGCTGCTGCACCCTCTTCCTTGCTTTTCTAGTGCTGTGTGTGATACACAGAGGTGAAATAAATCCTCCTACATAGGTTGTACTTGTTTATCTGCACCTCACTCTTCACACCTGAATCGGTGTACAGCAGTTCACCGGACCCCCTGCTGGGACTCGTGGCCGCATCAGTGTGAACCCAGCCTAAAGGCTATTTCTCAGCTCCAGCGGGCAGAAGGCATGGATCTGACGCCACACACCGCACAGCAAAGAACAAGGAGCTTAGTGTAATCTGAGACCTGAGTGGAGGGAATGGACACTCCCCCCCCCTCCCTTTTTCTTACACAGTCTCATAAGGAAGCATGCACAGCTGAGGCTGTTTATCACCTGCTGTGTGCTAGGGGGGGTGAGGCCATCACTTGGATTCTGCAGCGTTCTAAACTGTCAGAAGTGACTCATGAAGATGGCAGAGGGAAGAGAAAAGAAAAGAATCACACTAGCATAGCTCCCAACTGTCCCTGATTTTGAGACATCATCACTGTGCTGTACATAGCCTGTGCAGAGAGCAGAGCTGTGGGAGGGGCCCAGCAGGCTCCACCCACTACAGGCTGCCTGCATTAAACTACAGGAGGGGGGCGGACACAAGACCAGTCACACTGCACAAGCAGAGAGAGCAGCAGTGAGCGGTCTTTATTACAGGAAGTCTCACACTGGATTACTGCACAGATCTGGAAGGAATACACAACCTGATTCGCGGAAAAATACGCATGACCTTGCTTTGTGCGTGGTAATGCGTGCCTCCAAACCCCCAGCAGCCTCTTAATCGTATTATCTATTGACTATTTTGCTGCTTTGTTTTACCGTATCAAATATGACATGGAAGCAGAACATGACTTAGAATAACCTCGGTGTAGCAGAAACTAGGATATATTTTTAAAATCAAGCTCGATGTTTTTTCTTTTGTCGTTTTTTTTTTTTATTCCCGTAAAACAAAAAAATATAAAAAAGGATGTTCTAAGTTTAGACTTGACACTTTTTCGGGAAATGTCATTAAACTCATCCTCCCACTTAACAGGAAAGTGAAAAGTCTTGACCGGTCAACTATATTGCAGTTTCCCCGCTGAAAATTAAAAGGAAGTAACACTTTCTATTATGGCATAGTTTGTGATTTGTATCAAATGTAACGTCCTTGCGGTGTCGGAATCAGCTTATTATCAGCTCCCGGTGTTCTCTTGTTACCGATTCTGCATCTTACAAAGTTTCCTTGAGTGTCTTGTGCTGAGTGATGGTTGCCATTCGTGCGAGGTGACCGAGGACAAGGATGCCAAGAAAATTCAGCTTGATACTAGAAGGATCCTTTTTTTTTCAAATTAAAGTTTAATCAGAAGCAGGACAAATGTCAGAAGCAGTATATATACTGATACGGCATTCATAATGTGGTACATCTTTATACAGGTATTCTCTACTTGTGTGGAGTGATGTGGTTAAATGGCATTAATACGTGTCCCAGAAGAACGGAGGAAAACAGTCCTTCAAACATTATACCTTTTCGAAGCAATAATGGTGGGAACATAACTAGGATCATCCATATCCTCAGCCACACCATACCCGCCCAAGGATTTCGACAAACGTATGCACTCTTATGTTTCACCAGGGACCTAGATCATGAGAGAACCGCCAATAACTGACTAAAGGGAACCACCATACCACCAAATGGGCCCCCAGTTTTGCACAGTCGCTAAGCAGATAGCATTTCCACTTGGTAGCTCTACACTAAGGTTTGAATCTCAACCACGGCACTACTTGCCTGGAGTTTGCATGTTCTCCCTGTGCCTGAGTGGGTTTCCTCCCACACTACAAAGATATGCTGGTAGGTTAATTGGCTTCTGTCCAAATTGGCCCTACTATGTGTATATATGAATGTGAATTAAGCCAGCCATAGATGGATGACATCTCTGCCGGTCATTCAGAGATCCAATCCATCTAAGGGCAGGCTGGTTGTACTGAAGACAATCCATCGACTGCCAGCGGTAACCCCATCCTCTGTCCTGCCACAGTGACCTTTCCTTTGCTCTGCCAACATTGATCCCTGTCTTCTGCCCTGCCACAGGGACCCCTATCTTCAGCCCTCCTGACCTCTGTCCTTCATCAAGGTGACTCATGTCCTCTACCTTGCTGACCTGTATTCAGTTGGGTCTTCTCATGTTTACAGCAAATGATATAAAAATAAGTAAAAGTGAGTAAAAATCAGCAGCACCCACCATCAAATAAAGCCCAACCCAAGGCAAATAAAAAAATGGACCTTTGATGGAATGGGAGACCTCTGATGTGATGGGGGGGGGGTCTGTTGTAAAGGGGTACCTCTGATGGTAGACCTCTGATGTGATGGGGAAAGCTCTGATGTGATAGGAGGACCTCTGATTTGATGGGGGAACCTCTAATGGGATGGGAGGACCTTGATGTGATGGGAGACCTCGTGCGTGGTGGGGAACCTCTGATGTGATAGGAGGACCTCTGATGTGATAGGAGGACCACTGATGTAAAGGGGGGACCTCTGATGTGATGGGGGAATCTTTGTTGTGATGGGAGAGCTCTGATGTGATGGGGGAACCTCTGATGTGATGGGGGAACCTCTGATGTGATAGGAGGACCTCTTATGTGAAGGGGGACATCTGGTGTGATGGGGGAACTGTCTGATGTGATGGGGGAACTGTCTGATGTGATGGGGGGACCTCTGATGTGATGTGAGGAGACCTCTGATGTGATGGGAGACATCTGATGTGATGGGGGAAGGGGACTTCTGATGTAATGGTGGGACCTCTAATGTGATGGGAGACCTCTGATGTGATGGGGGAACCTCTTATGTGATAGGAGGACCTCTGATTTGATGGGGGAACCTCTAATGGGATATAGGATATGGGATATAGTACCAACAGTTTACACAGCACTTTGATAAATAACCTTTACATTCTTTTCATTTTAGACCAGTGTTCCTCGAAATTTTGCATATTTTTAAAGGGTGCTACTACTGTAACAAGGTTGAGAAGCGTCGGTTTGGTCTAGGAGGATCCTTTTTGCATTTATCTGCAATTTTTCAGCTAAGGGGGGGTGGGGCTGTTCTTATTTACACAAAAAAAGACACTGGGATTTAAGTTCCCCCATCCCCCGCGCTATCACACAGAGCAGTGTCCGTACATTACTACTCCACCCCCTGTCCTTCATCAAGGTGACTCCTCTCCTGTCCTCTACCTTGCTGACCTGTATTCAGTGGGTCTTCTCATGTTTACAGCAAATTATATAATAAAATAAGTAAATGTGAGTAAAAATCAACAGCACCCACCATCAAATAAAGCCCAACCCAAGGCAATAAAAAAAATGGACGGGAGACCTCTGATGAGATGGGAGGACCTCTGATTTGATAGGGGAACCTCTGATGTGATAAGGAGGACCTCTGATCTGATGGGGGAACCTCTAATGGGATGGGAGACCTCATGTTTGGTGGGGAACCTCTGATGTGATAGGAGGACCACTGATGAGAAGGGGGGACCTCTGATGTGATGGGGGAATATTTGATGTGATGGGAAATCTCTGATGTGATGGGGGAACCTCTGATGTGATGGGGAACCTCTGATGTAATGGGGGAACCTCTGATGTAATGGGGGAACATCTGATGTGATAGGAGGACCTCTTATGTGAAGGGGGACATCTGGTGTGATGCGGGTACTATCTGATGTGATGCTCTGATGTGATGGGGGAAGAGGACTTCTGATGTGATGGTGGGACCTCTAGAGTGATGGAAGACCTCTGATGTCATGGGGGAACCTCTGATGTGATAGGAGGACCTCGGATCTGATGGGGGAACCTCTAATGGGATGGGAGACCTCATGTGTGGTGGGGAACCTCTGATGTGATAGGGGGACCACTGATGTGAAGGGGGGACCTCTGATGTCATGGGGGAATCTTTGATGTGATGGGGGAACCTCTGATGTGATGGGGGAACTTCTGATGTGATAGGAGGACCTCTTATGTGAAGGGGGACATCTGGTGTGATGGGGGAACTGTCTAATGTCATGGGGGGACCTCGGATGTGATGGGGGAAGGGGACTTCTGATGTGATGGTAGGACCTCTAATGTGATGGGAGACCTCTGATGTGATGGGGGAACCTCTTATGTGATAGGAGGACTTCTGATGTGATAGGGGGACATCTGATGTGATGGGGGGACCTTTGATGTGAAGCGGCAACCTCTGATATGATGGGGGGACCTCTGATGTGATAGGAGGACCTCTGATGTGAAGTGTGACCTCTGATGTGATGGGGGGACCTCTGATGTGAAGCGGCAACCTCTGATTTGATGGGGGAACCTCTGATATGATAGGAGGACCTCTGATGTGAAGGTGGGGATTTCTGATGTGAAGAGGGAACCTCTGATGTGATGGGGGAACTTCTGATGTGATGGGGGGACATCTGATGTGATGCAGGGACCTCTGATATGAAGCGACAACCTCTGATATGATGAGGGAACCTCTGATGTGATAGGAGGACCTCTGATGTGAAGGGGGACCTCTGATGTGATGGGGGAACCTCTGATGTGATATGAAGGGGGAATCTCTGATGTAATGGGGGAACCTTTGATGTGATGGGGGGATTCCTTATGTGAAGAGGGGACCTCTGATGTGATGGGGGGACATCTGATGTGATGGTGGGTCATCTGGTGTGATGGGGGGGACCTCTGATGTGAAGCGGCAACCTCTGATATGATGGGGGAACCTCTGATGTGATAGGAGGGCCTCTGATGTGATGGGGGAACCTCTGATGTGATATGAAGGATGAAGGGGGAATCTCTGATGTAATGGGGGAACCTTTGATGTGATGGGGGGATTTCAGTTGTGAAGAGGGGACCTCTGATATGAGGTTAATTTAATCACCACAGTTGTGTGCATCGTGCCAGGTTCAGGTCTCCCATTGATTATTATTATCATTATACAGGATTTATATAGCGCCAACAATTTGCGCAGCGCTTTGATAAATAACCTTTACGTTCTTTTCATTTTAGACCAGTGTTCCTCCAGATTTTGCATATTTTTAAAGGGTGCTACTGCTGTAAAAAGGTTGAGAATCGCCGGTCTGGTCTAGGAGGATCCTTTCTGCATTTATCTGCAATTTGTCAGCTAAGGGGGGGGGGGGGGGGGGGGGGGCTGTTCTAATTTACAAAAAAAAGACACTGGGATTTAAGTTCCCCCATCCCCCGTGCTATCACACAGAGAAGTGTCCATACATTACTACTCCACCCCCTATAATCAGCACAAGAATGCTTGTCCAGCTGTTGCATATGGATATGTGCCTTGAAGAGCACCTGTGATGACAGAGACAGTGATATGCAGCACAGCAGGTGTGTACAAAGCTGAGGACGGCTGCTGTTTATTTTCTTTTAATCTTACAAGGTCTATTCACGCTTTGCGCTGGCTTTATGCATGTGTGGTAATGCACGGCCCATTCATTTTTAATGAGCCAGAGGAGCACCTTAATGCTTAAAACAAGCACACCAAGCATATTTGGCAATGCAGATCACCATAGAACACGCTGTATGCTCTGTGCTGCGCTCTACTGCCGGTGTGTTAATAGCTACTGCACAAGTGCTTTGGAGTGCCGTTCTAATTAAACGCCAACGCAATTCCATGCACATCAGTGTACCCAGATGTCAGAGCCCCCCCATCACATTAGAGTAGGGTTGCTGCCTTTTCTTCAAGCCAAACCCGAACACTTTATTGGCACAGGGCACATTTGTTTTCGTAGTATACGCTATAGGATTATAAAAGACCTGGGACACCTTTGGGTGCCCCAAGGAGAGTGGTTGTAATGCAGCGTGCTGCGGCAAACAGTGGGCGTGGCCAAACTGCTCTTGCTGACATCATGCCCCCCCCCCCCCAGTGATGCCAAACTTGCAAACTTGCCCCCAGACAGCGGGCCGCAGCTCCCGAATGGCAACAGATTTTTGTGTGACTACTGTGGAACTTTGGTTAACGAGTAACGTGGTTAACGAGCGTTTTGAAAGACTTTTTTTTTTTTTTAATTCTGACTCGGTTTGAGAGTGTTGTCTCGCAAAACGAGCAGAATTCAAGCTAATGGGGTGTGCAGTACCACATTTGGCCAGAGGTGCGGGGGCGCCGGTGACACTCGGAACTGTTCGGAACCGTTCGGAGCCGCTTGGAAATACTCAGAATCACTCGGAAATACTCGGAAACACTTGGAAATACTCAGTTCCCAAGTGTTTCTGAGCTTTTCTGAGTTCAGCCGAGCTGTCCCCGAGTATTTCCGGCGCCCCCCTCACCTCTGGCCACATGCGGTATTGCATGCAATAGAAGTCGATGCGGAACGAATTATCTTCATTTCCATTGACTTCTTTGGGGAAACTCGCTTTGATATGCGAGTGCTTTGGATTACAAGCATTCTCCTGGAACGGATTATGCTCGTAATCCAAGGTTCCACTGTATCTCAGTTACTTGGGGAGCCACAGCCCAGTCTAAATAATGTGTCCGGGTTTCAGGCAGACTGAAACCCGGACACAAGATTCCAAACCCGAACTGTCCGGGTGAATCCTGGACAGGTGGCAACCCCACATCAGAGTCTTCTCATCACATCAAACCCCTCCTCCCCTGTAAATAAGAGGTCATCCGTCACAGAGTCAGAGGCCTCCCATCACATCAGAGTCTTCTCTTTACATCAAACCCCTCCTGCCCTATAAATAAGAGGCCACCCATCGCAGAGTCGGAGGCCTCCCATCACATCAGAGTCCCCCTTATACATGAGAGCTCCACATCACATCAGAGACAGAGTCTTCCGTTTCATCTAAGCCTTCTCCATAGATCAGAGGCTCCCTATCACCACAGAGTCCCCCATTACAGAGTCTTGGACCTCCCATCACATCAGATTCCCCCTCATACACGGGAGCCCTGCCTCACACTAGGGTACTCCCATGTCAGTCCCCCTTTACATCAGAGACAGAGTCTTCCATTTCATCTAAGCCTTTTCTATACATCAGAGGCTCCCCATCACCACAGATTCCCCATTATACATGGGAGTCCCACATCACATCAGAGTGCCCTCATTATAGAGCCCCCTCATCACATCAGAGTCTTCCGATCACATCAAAGCCCCCCACATACATTAGAGACTCCCCATCACCACAGAATCCCCCCATCCCAGAGTCAGAGGCCTCCCATAACATCAGAGTTCCCCTTATACATGAGAGCTCCACATGACATCAGAGTACCCCCATGAGTCCCCCCCAGTCACGTCAGAGTCTTCCCATCACATTTACGAGTCAGAGGCCTCCCATCACATCAAAATCCCCCCCAGTCACATCAGAGTCCCCCATCATCACATAGTCTCTCATGGATCACAGAGTCCTCTTATCCATCTCTGATTCAGGGCAAAGTGGGTCTTGTGCTTGCGGCCAATGTTGGGACAGGATCCTCTAGAGGCCAGAGAGAACATGTCAAACTGCGCCCCCCTCCCGAGATATATGAGCATTACCTGTCACCAAAAATCTCCCCGCAAAAACACTGAGCACTAATCTGCATGCTTGCCCCCTAAGCATACATTCCCCCTTCTGCAAGTACAAATCCGCCCCCCTGCTGAAATACCCCCTCTCAGTACAAATCTCCCCCCCATCTCCCAACTCCCCCAGCTCATATGCCCCCCTCCAATAAAAAAAATGCACTCCACCTACCATGAGTTCTCTACCCCTAAAATTTCCCCTCCTAGTACACATCTTCTCCCCCCCACTTCAAATCCCCCCTCCCAGCACAAATTGCCCCCAAATCCCCCCCACCTTGCACAAATCTTCTTCCCCTGTCCCCCTCCCAACACAAATCCCCCTAAATCACCACTCTTAGCACCTCCCCCAAATTTTCCTTCCTAGAATAATACTTACCTCCTGCAGCCCCCAAAATTCCCCCTTCTAACACAAATCCCCCCCAATCTCCTTGCTGTGCCCCCCCCCCCCGTCTCACATGATACCGCAGTGCCCAGGGCAGCCGCCCCTCCTGCCCGCCCCTTGTCCCAGCCCTGCTTGCGGCACCCTGGGGGATCTTCAATGGCACCCCTGGGATGCTACAGAACCTTGGCTGGGAAATCCTGGTTGAGGAAAACTTCTAGGTTTTGATGAGGTACCCTTTTACAAAATGTGGAGTGTAGGGTATTGTACCACGTTAGCCATTGATTATTGCAGATACTCTGTAATGGCCAACAATCAGAGTTCTATTTCTTTTAATAACCATGAAAGCAGCAAGGTCGTTATAGGAGGAAGTTTTAGTAGAATTTCTATACAATACAACCATTCTAGGAACCTTTTCTTTTTTTTTTTTTCTTCCCCAGAAGGATTAGGCCAGTCTGACACACAATAGATAGTACATCCCCCCCCCAACTTCACTTCCGATTCCAGCAGTTGCCCCAGCAGAAACACAAGGCCTGTGTTATGATAAGGAGAGATAAACAAATGACCGGTATTCATGAACAAAAACTGAATGGAGAGATCAGTTCTTCGGAAATCGCTCAGCGCGGGAACAATGCATATCTGTTTTGTTTTGCCCTCGGAGTCGAGTGAGGCAGTTCTGTCACTCGGAAGCTTTGTCGATTGTCTGCAAGCAGAATAGATGAGTGAACACGGGGCAGATGGTCAATGAAAGAGGCAATAAATAGGGACGACTTTTATAACCATCTCCTTGTTTTTTTTTTTTTTTTTGGGTGTAGCGCACCCCCGTAGGAGCTGCTGGTGAATACAGTCCAATTTCCCCACTTAGAGCACACACAGCCAGGCACACAGCATTGTCTTCATTCTTCCACTGGCTCAGAAAACAGTCTAGTGGTTCTTTTTAGGGTTTTTATTGGGAAAGATGAACTGGAATAGGTAATGGGAGCATGGGATACACCAGGGATGTATGTAGCACCCTCCTAGGTAGGTGCTCAGATGGTTTGATAATTGTTATGCCGCGTACACACGAGCGGACTTTACAGCAGACTTTGCCCGGCGGACTTTTCGACGTACTTTACGACGGACTTTCTGAATGAACAGACTTGCCTACACACAATCAACCAAAGTCCGTTGAATTCGTATGTGATGACGTACGACCAGACTAAAACAAGGAAGTTCATAGCCAGTAGCCAATAGCTGCCCTAGTGTGGCTTTTTGTTCGTTGAACTAGCATGCAGACGAGCGGACTTTTCGACCGGACTTGATTTCGACGGATTGATTTAAAACATGTTTCAGATCTAAGTCCGTCCAACTTTTGAGAAAACAAAGTCCGCTGGAGCCCACACACGATCGAATTGTCCGATGAAATCCCGTCCGCCGGGCAAAGTCTGCCGTAAAGTCCGCTCGTGTGTACGCGGCATAAGATTGCGTTTTTGATAGGCAAATTTAGTAGCCACACTGTAGCAAGCAGGGACGTGCGGGGAGGTCAGTGGCTGGTGAGGCACTGGCTAGTATCAGAGCCAGACACACACGGCTTACATACGCTGCGATAGATCGATACATCTAGCACTAGACCTCCTCTGCAACTCTAAACATGTAATCTGTAAAAAATGTTAAATTTTTTTTTTTTTATATTCATGAAACAGTTTTTTTCCCCAAAAAAACGTGTTTGAAAAATTGCTGCGCAAATACCATGTAACATAAAAAGTCGCAACGACCACCAATTTATTTTGTTTACAAACGTTTTTGTTTGGAAGACCAATAACAAAAGTTGAGCAATTTTATTCCCTAGGGTGTCTGCTAAAAGAATATATATAATGTTTGGGGGTTCTGGGTAATTTTCTAGCAAAAAAATGATGATTATGACATATAGGAGAGAAGTGTCGGAATTGGCCTGGGTGGCAAGGGGTCAATTACCATAAGTAATATACAAATAATTATTATATATTGTTTTTAAGGTAATTTACTATATTTTCAAAAAACTGTACTCAAGCAGGTGGCTTAACGGACAAATTACTGAAGTTTGAAGTTATGACTTCCAACCAGTAATGTCACAGTAAATACTGTATTTATCGGCGTATAACACGCACATTCATTTTAAGAGGGAAGTTTCAGGAAAAAAAACTTAAATTTTAAATAAGGAACTTTGAAGCAAAATAAGGGTCAGCGCCCATCTGCAGCCTCACCATTGCCATCAATGCAGCCTGATCAATGCCCATCTGCAGCCTCACAAGTGCCATCAAGGCAGCCTCATCAGTCCACATCAATGCAGCCTCACAAGTGCCTTCAAAGCAGCAGCCTCACCATTGCCATCAATGCAGCAGCCTCACCGTTGCCATCAATGCAGCAGCCTCACCATTGCCATTAATGCAGCCTGATCAATGCCCATCTGCAGCCTCACAAGTGCCATCAATGCAGCCTCATCAGTCCACATCAACGCAGCCTCATAAGTGCCATCAATGCAGCAGTCTCACCATTGCCATCAATGCAGCAGCCTCACCATTGCCATCAATGCAGCCTGATCAATGCCCATCTGCAGCCTCACAAGTGCCATCAATGCAGCCTCATCAGTCCACATCAATGCAGCCTCACAAGTGCCATCAATGCAGCAGCCTCACCATTGCCATCAATGCAGCAGCCTCACCATTGCCATCAATGCAGCAGCCTCACCATTGCCTTTAATGCAGCAGCCTCACCATTGTGGGTCAGACGACTGTAAGGTAAGACACTCGTTCCCCACTGTCAAGACCTTTTAACCATTACCATCAGTGCTGCCTGATCGATGCCCATCTGCAGCCTAGAGGGGACAGGGAGGGGGATGGGATGAGCGCCGACAGATTACATACAGTGAGAATCTCCTATGATAGACAGAGCAATGGCGGCCCAGGATACGGGACTTCCTATTACAGAGGCCGCCAAGTAAACAGGTGATTCTCACTGTATGTAATCTGACGGCGCTCGTCCTGCCCCCCTCCCTGTCCCCTCCGAGGCAGCTAAAATTGAAGTATTGGCGTATAACACGCACACGCTATTTGCACCCGATTTTCAGGGTGAAAAAGTGCGTGTTATATGCCAATAAATATAGTAGATAATAATAAGAAAAAAAAATAAGAAAAATAATAAAGGATTAACATATAGCATAATAATATATGATTTAGCTTGATTATAACACTACCTTTTCAAGAGTAGCAGATTCTCATACTCTCTCTTAACTGTGTGAGAAAAACATGGGATTGTGGGTAAATCTTATACCCATAAACCCATGTATTACCAGTGATGGGGTAGGACTTAGGCTAGCTAACCCCCACATTTGGGGTCTCTGTGACCTCAGGTCGCTGAGCCAAGACCCTCGAAGCTCGATTTTTTTTTTGCTTTGATTTTTTTTATTGTTCATGGCAGGTGAGGCTCTGCCTCACTAGCCTCCCTTGACTGCAGGTCCTGCACTGTAGGCTGGGTGGCTGCATTTATTTGATAGGCAAAAGCATATTCTGCTCACTGTATCCACTGAAGCTGTAATCTACTAGTTAGGTCTGCTCAGTGTGTTCAGCTGCTGCCAGTCTGGCCTATAGCTTCCTCTGTATCCAGGAGACTTGAGAAGTTTTTGGATAGTATGTGTAAAGCTATGCAGATGGCAGCATGAATATTGATGCAGCCCCAGCCAACCCCAGAGAAGCAGGCTCTGGTGGCATGCTGGGAGACAGCATTTATTCAGTGAGCATACTGAGCTCTGAGTCTTGTCCCAGAGTGGAGGAGTCCAGCCTGAGGGGGCATGCTACCCCCTGAGGCACAGGCTGCCATGTGGAGGCCCCAGGTGGGTGACCTGAGGGAGGATTGCGGAGACCCAGGTGCTTGGAAGAAGCTGACTGAGAGGAGCTGTCAGCCACAGATCTGTCTGGTATCACTGGAGGGAATCGCTTGGAAGATTGGAAAGAGACATCCATCTGTTCTTGGGCCTTATGAGTACAGACATTACTGGATCTTGGGGACCTTGTGCTCTAGCTACCCCTCTGTGCCTAGTGAAAGTCAGTTGTGGGTCTGTTAAAGAGGACACTGGCTCTGTCCAGATATTTTCCATTAAAGAGAAGGGACTTTGCTTTACTGGTTCTACTACTACTTGAGCAGAAAGGAAGTCCTCAGTTGTACATAGTTCTTTTCCTTTAGTATCCCACCACTACCCTAATCCCTATGGACGTTCTCCAAAAATAAAAACAACATCCCCTAGACTGGTTTTTGGAGAAAGACTGAATGAGCCTGTTGTGTGCCTGGCTGTGGGGCTGAAGTTGGTAAGACCTGGATAAGCAATTCCTTCAGGTCCTATGGGAGTAGTGCTTCATGTAGAACTGGATAATTGAGGACTCCTCAATTTCTGGCTGCACTGCACAGAACTGCTGAATTCCCCACAGGATCTCTGTGCTGATGGTGACCTGTACTCCTCCCAGAGTTAAAAGCTACACATAGTCACTAACTACTCAGCAATAGGGTTGCTTACTCACTCTTCATCAGTTGCCCCCTGCCAATATCAACCAGGCTCTTTCTAAAGAGGGAGATATAGGCTGACACAGCTGGACTCTTTTCCACCAGCTTCCTACTGGCTCTCTCCAGTGGGCTTCCTTCTGACCCAACTTGATCCCTGGTCATAGATCTGCAAATAGGCCCCCCAGCTAAGCCTAGCTGGGACCTCTTTGTCTTCCTCAAGGCTTGCGCTAGGACCCTGCACCAGGGGGTCCCCTCCTGCAGAATTGGACCCAGGAACACTGCCCACTGCTGCTCAGGCAACAGGCCTTAGACTACTTATGAGCACTCTCTTCACCTTCTGGGAACACCTGCCCAGGGATTGGCTGGAGTTCCATAAATATTCAGGCTGCCTGTTCTGTGCTTCCTCCTTCTATACTTCTAGGATTCTTTAGAATAGGGGTCTCCAAACTGCGGCCCATGGGCCACATGTGGCCCTTTGCTTGCCTTTATCTGTCCTTTGTGGCACTATTCTTTCCACTGGCACCAAATGCGGGGCACTATTCCTCCCACTGACACCAACAATGGGTTTCTATTCCTCCTACTCCTACCATAGATTGGGAACTAAATACCCCACTGACACCAGTTATGGGGCACTATTCCTCCCACTGACACCAATGATGGGGCACTATTCCTCCCACTGACACCAATGATGGGGCACTATTCCTCCCACTGACAGGAAATGATGGGGCACTGTTCCTCCCACTGATACCAGAGATGGGGAATTAATTCTCCCACTGACACCAATTATGGGGCACTATTCCTCCCATGTAAATTTTTTATTCCGACTAACCACCAAGCCTATTGTTTACTCCCACCGATACCACAAATTTTCTACTCCCACCGACCACAGTCTGGTCCCCCTAAAGTTTGAAGAGCAGTAAACTTGCTTTTTTTCCCCCGAAAGTTTGGAGACCCCCTGCTCTAGAATACAGGGGGATGTAACAGAAAAGCAGCCTGTGAAACACTGAGCAGCCCTAGATAATCAACCCCTGCTTCACTGATTACAATGGAGCCAGACTAAATGTACTTAGCAGCCTGCTCTACATTAGGATAGTGCTACATCTGTCCTTGTGAATTTTGGAGATTCGATAAAAGAAAACGGCAGATTTTGCAGAAACACCTGGACAAGTACCAAAGGCGGCAAAGTTGACGTACACCTTCCAACTTTTTGAGATAAGACACCGGTACACCTTTTAGCACCTTGTATGTAGGCAGAATATAGTAAATATGTGGCCAAATCCAGGTCAATTGGGATTATAATTATATGATACCAACATCCCTAAATGTATACTATAGGAAAATGGGAGAGATATGGGACTTTCTAGGTGCAATTATATACACATTCATATATCAAAAGCAGTTAAAAAGAAGTTTTTATTTATACACATGGGTAAAAAAAAAAGATAAAAACATTGCATACAACATTGGTGTCCATAAAGCGCAGGGGACACTATTTCTAGTGTAATGTTACTGTTTCCACGCCTTTATTTCAACATGTTTCGCCAGATAGCACCACGCTATTTCCTGAAGAAGCCTTCTGGTGAAATATGTTGAAATAAAGGCGTAGAAACAGTAACATTACACTAGAAATAGTATCCCCTGTACTTTATGGACACCAATGTTGCATGCAATGTTTTTATTTTATTTATTTTTTTTTACCCATGTGTATAAATAAAAACTTCTTTCCAACTGCTTTTGGTATATGAATCTGTATATAATTGCTCCTAGAAAGTCCCATATCTTTCCCATTTTCCTCTTGTATGTAGGCAGTGGACTCAAACCTGGTATGAGCCCAAAATTAAAGCAGCCTTGCACAGTTGTTCGGGCTCCTCTCCTGTACTGAATTGGCTTTCTCTGATTTCACTGCACACTGTGAGCTTCTATTATTGCAAATGCAAGAGGGCAATGGTTTATGATACACAGTGCTTAGAAAATAAGCGTCATCATGCGGTTTCTGATAAATGCCTTTAGATTTCCTCAACAAAAATGAGGCATTCCGCAGCCCCCGAGAATCTAGCAGGACCTAATCTTCAGGAATCCCTATGGAAACTCCCTCTCATCAGAATTCCGGTGATAACCGCGCCAAATGCTGGAAATCTCGGAGGAGGGGGGGGGGGTGCCGATGCGATACTCCTTCGCTTGCGCAAGCGGCTAAGGTGAAAAATAATAAAAGAAAAAAAAAAAAAGTGCACTCGGAATCTGTCAGGAGCTCTCGGGAGATATTGAGCTGTCAGTTTTCTGGACAGCCGAGCAGAAAATGTGTGAATACATCTCCCTTGTAAAACAGCCGAAGCGAGGTGAGCGCAATATTTCATCTTTTTCGGCACGGGTGCGTGGCTTTAATATCGCCGTACGTGCTCTCCTCGGGAATTGCCAGCTGTCAGGAAGGGACCCTGTAGGCTGCTGGGGGAAATCTGCATAACTGGTCACCACTAATGGTATTCAAGGGAACCTGTCACGGCGTAACTAATGGTTCTGGGATATGGAAGAGGGGGGAAGGCAAAAAAAAAAAAAAAAAACGACAAGCGCAGTTACACTTTAATTTATCATTGTATCATTCGTTTGCCTCATGCCTTTGCTTAAAGCTGAACGTCAGCCTTCCCTTCAGTCTGTACTGAAATTTGCTTACTCTGATTATTTTCACTGCACACTGTGTGCTTCTCACAATGTGCATTAGAAGCTGCAGCAAGTTAGATAGAGCCTGTCTCATTTCCTGGCATCATCTAGCTCAGTGGTTCTCAGCCTGGGGGTCGGGACCCCCTCGGGGGTCAAATGATGATTTGCCAGGGGTCACCAAATCCTTGGCTGTTCCTGAAGCCTGCACCGCTCGCCCAGCCTTTTTGCGGTCGCCCAGCAGGGCTGTCCCTGGAGCCTGTGGCCGCCCACTCAGCCTCTTCGCAGCCGCCCATTCAGTTCACGGCATGACTGGGGGGCAGAGACTAGAGGTCAGCTGACTGGTGAGGAATGTGAATTGGGAGGGGCTGGAGGAGACCCTATCTCCTGATTTCGGCATAGGTGTCACTGCTACGAGACACCACAAAGTCAGAGACACATTGAGTAACACTACCTGGGATTATAGTTGCCATTAAAGGTCCCCACTACAGTTCTCAGATCAGCAGATAACCTTGATCAAGAGCACCCAAGTTGGCTGATCAGAACTCCCCACAGCACTGCCACTCATCCCAACTTCCCGCCACTCATCTCATTCCCCCCACCCCCCACCAAGGAGTAAGAGAAGGAATAAAAATACAGAATACATGGAAGGGAGAGGAAAATAGGGGGAGGAACAAAGAAAAAGGGAGAGAAAGAATAAGGGAAAGAACAAGAAATATGGCTATAAAGAGGGTTGGGGGAAAAAAAAAACAAGAAATTAGCATAGAGGGAGATAAAAGGGAAAGAAAGGAGAACAAAGAGAAAGAGTGATACATCCTAAAATGTACCATAAAGGGTTTTAATAGTGGAAGGGACTCAGGGAGCGCTAAATGTCCGTGGGTTAGGCCCGCAAATTACTTGTCTTGCCTTGGGTGCTGACAACCCAAGCTATGAAAATAATTTTACTGTTGGGGGTCCCCACAACTTGGGAAATTTTATCAAGGGGTCACTGCACTAGCGAGGTTGAGAACCACTGATCTAGCTGTTTCCTCCCCAGCCTGACTGTCCCTGTCTCACCCCTTTTATTTATTGAATTCCAGTTCTTTTAGCCCCCCCCCCCCCCCGTTCACGGCGTGAACGACTTGTCATGCAATTTAACAGATCCAAATCGCAAGAAAAATCGGTGCGACTCCAACTTTGCAGTGCCGCACCGATTTGAAAAAAAAAAAAGTTCCTGCACTATTTTTTTTTTGTTCATAGACATCTGTGCATGAAGCTGCACAGATGTCAGCCAAGTCGCATCTGGGGTCGCACAGAGCTGCGGCTTTGAAATCGTGCGACCTCAAGTGAAGTTGCACGATTTTAAAGTCGGGTTCAGTGTGAACCAGGGGTGAAATCAGAGGCTCATTATCAAATGTGGGTGTTACCCAAGGCAGCTTGTATGCAAATACAGTCTGCTTAGAAACGCCCACTACTCCAGATTCACATCCGCCCATCAAGACATTTTCATATTTCCATCATTTCTCCCGGGATCCAGCCTACTGCTTGCATCAGGGCTGGGGGATCTTGAGGGCAGTGCTACAGCAGGGTGTGCCGTGATGTTTTCAGGAAACTATATAAAGCACCATGCCTGGCCCCGCCCACCAGCCATGATTTGCCGGTGTAGCGTCACATATGGCGATCCATCACATTTCGCTACCCGCTGGAGTGTGCATGCGCAACGCCGCCATATGCGTTCCAACACTTTTACGACAAAACTATATCCCTAAGTCCAGGTTCAAGCCCCACCATCCAAGTGGACATAGAGGTAGACTATAATTATGCCGAGCGAAGCGAGGCCATGCCTGAAGCGTGGTGAACGAAGTGAGCCCGTGCCTGAAGCGTGGCGAACGAAGTAAGCCCGTGCCCGAAGCATGGCGCACGAAGTGAGCCCGTGCCCGAAGCGTGGCGAGCGAAGCGAGGCCATGCCCGAAGCGTGGCGCACGAAGTGAGCCCGTGCCCGAAGCGTGGAGAGCGGAGCGAGCCCGCGAGGGGTGTGGAGTTTTGTCGTAAAAGTGTTGGAACGCATATGGCGGCGTCGCACATGCACACTCCAGCGGGTAGCAAAATGTGATGGGTCGCCATATGTGACGCTACACCTGCATTGCACAGAGAAGCACATCGACCCAATGCTAACATCGCTGGGCTTAAAATAAGGTATGTAATGAATCCGGAAAGATTTTATTTAAAAATGTATTTTGCATGTTGATAAAGAGGAGGGAGGAACCCAGATATACAGATTAAACTTCAGCAGTAACCATATCTCTCAACTGCCCCTGATTTTGAGGGACTGTCCCTGGTTTGAAACACAGTCCCTCTGTCCCTCTTTCCTCCTCATTTGGCCCTCATTGCAGTCTGATCTATATAGCATACCTCCCAACTGTCCCTGATTTGGAGGGACTGTCCCTGATTTGGAGCAATGTCCCTCTGTCCCTCATTCCTCCTCATTTGTCCCTCATTTTGGTTTGATCTGTATAGATTTATATATAATGAATGAATGAATGAATGAATGATTTGTAAAGCGCTGCAATTGCGAACTGAATCGCCTCAAGGCGCTTTTTCTATCAAAAAGTGTTTCCTAGTGCTAAACCTTTCATCTGTTTTCTAAATTGCTGCATTTGTAAATTCCAAAAGCCAATATAAAGGAATAGTAGTGGTAAAAAAAAAAGCACTTGTGGGTTTAACCAATCTTGTTTTTTTGTACAATTCTCCTTTAAGGGGGCGTGGCAAGGGGTGTGTCCTATGCCTGCATACTTTTGCTGATAGGTGTCCCTCAGTTCCATCTCAAAAAGTTGGGAGGTATGATATAGTTTTATATAAAATGCACTAAAAAGTGTTTCACAGTACTAAACCTTTCATCAAGTTTCTAAATTTCTGCATTGGTAAAATTCAAAAGTCAGTATAAAGGAATAGTAGTGATTAAAAAAAAGCACTTGTGGATTTAACTAATCATTTTTTTTGTATAAGTTTCCTTTAAGGGGGCGTGGCAGGGTGTGTGTCTTAGGCCTACATACTTCTGCTAATAGGTGTCCCTCTTTCCTTTTCCGCAAAAAGTTGGGAGGTGTGGCAGTAACATATCTAGCCTAAAATGCATTTAAAGATCCAGTGCCCATGCATACCTCCCAACTGTCCCTGAATTGGAGGGACTGTCCCTGATTTGGAGCAATGTCCCTCTATCCCTCATTCCTCCTCATTTGTCCCTCATTTTGGTCTGATCTATATAGTTGTATTTAAAATGCACTTTTTATCTTTCAAAAAGTGTTTCCCAGTGCTAAACCTTTCATCCATATTCTAAATTGCTGCATTTGTACATTTTAAAAGCCAATATAAAGGATTGTAGTGATAAAAAAAGCACTTGTGGATTTAATTAACCTTTTTTTGGGGATAATTCTCCTTTAAGGGGGTGTGGCAAGGGGGGGGTGTCCTATGCCTACATACATTTGCTAGTAGGTGTCCCTCATTCCCATCTCAAAATGTTGGGAGGTATGCCCATGCACCCCAGCGCACAAACAAACCTAAACCTTTTTTGGGCCTGGCTGTGCCTTATCGTACGCTGTAGCGCAATCGTGTTGGTTTGGTGCACTGGTGGGGGGGCTTGTTAAAATAAATTGCACTACAACACACTAACATTCATACTCGTGTCTCAGTAACTTGGGGTTGATTTACTCGGCCCTGGTTCACTCTGAATGCAACTTTGAAATCGGGCTACTTCACTTGAAGTAGCCCGATTTCAAAGAAGCAGTTCAGTGTACTTTCAGGTGCGACTTGCCTGATGTCTGTGCAACTTTATGCACAGACGTCTATGCAAGTCGCACCTGAAATCGCAACAATAGTCCGGGCACCGCAAAGTTGGAGTCGCACCGGTTTGAACGGTTCCATTGCCGACAATAGTTTGCGAATTGTCATGCGATTTGGAACTGTCAAATGGCGTGAAAAGTCGCACTGGTATAAATGGGCTAAGACTGGAGAGAGTGCAAAATCTGGCGCGGCTGAGCATAGTAGCCAATCAGCTTTTAGCTTCAGCTTGTTCAGTTAAACATTGACAAATAAAACCTGGAAGCTGATTGGTTTCTATGCAGAGCTGCACCAGATTTTGCACTCTCCAGTTTTAGTAAATGGACCCCCCTGTGTGTTGACACATCTCTCCATGACCCAAAGATTCTTCCCAAGCCATGTACTGCAGAGAAGGTGCCGGTTTTTTCGCCTTGCCAGTCTTGTGGTTTGTACAGCATCCTCACCTCTGCTTATTGGGCTTTCATCTTCTCCAAAGCCTTGTAGGTGTTAATACACACAAGAGCTCTCGTTATTAATAGAACAGAGGCGGTAATTAAAGACAAATGTCGGGAACGTTTATTCGTCATGTCCCCGCACTTGTGAACCTGATGAATTGTAGCAGCTTCAAGCAAATAAGGATATATATATATATTCCTATACCTATATATATATAAATATATATATATATATATATATATATATATATATATATATATATATATATATATATTTATATTTATTTTCTTTTTTCTTTTCATTTAGCACACATCCACTTTTTACTTTTTTGCAAGGCGTTATCGCACATGTGTTGCGTTTACTCCAGCTATCGCAACTTTCTCCTCGTTGGCCTACCTCTATACATACTATCCCCCTCTTCAGTCTATCAGTAATGCTGCTGCCAGACTCATCCATCTTACCAACCGTGCAGCGTCTGACGCCCCTTTCTGCCAATCCCTCCACTGATCACTCACCCAACAAATACAATTATAAATACTAACAACCAGTGGCGTCGCTAGGGGGTGGCTTTTAGGGCTATAGCCCTGAATCTGGGGCCCATAGCCCCGAGTCTCTGCAAGGGTCCCTAAGGGGAGGGGAGGCTCTCTGGGGACCCTGATGTAAGTGGGGGGCTTTCTGGGGACCCTGATGCAAGAGGGAGGCTCTCTGGGGACCCTGATGCAAGGGGGAGGCTCTCTGGGGACCCTAATGTAAGTGGGGGGCTCTCTGGGGACCCTGATGTAAGGGGGGCTCTCTGGGGACCCTGATGTAAGGGGGGGGCTCTCTGGGGATATATACACACACACACGTATATTACTGTATATACACATGTATCCCAGCCCAAGCGCATGACTTTCTTTATTACGCTGCTATGGGCTCTAGCCCCAGATCTTTTGTAGACCTAGCAACGCCCCTGCTAACAACAACATATAAAGCCATCCACATCTCTGCCCCCAGCTACAACATTGACCTCGTCTCGAAAAATCACCCAAACCGTCCTCTCCGCTCCTCCCAAGACCTCCCGCTCTATAGGTCCCTTATCACTTCCCTTGTTCATCTCCAGGACTTTTCCAGAGCCTCTCCCATTCTCTTGAACTCTCTACCCAAATCTGTCTGACTATCTCATAATCTGTCCACCTTTAGATGATCTCTGAAAGCTCATCTTGTCAACAATGCCTATCCCACCTCCACTTAAAGCCCACCTCCACTTAAAGCCAAACTCCAGGCGTAAAAAAAAAAAAAATTTTCCCATGCAGGCACGGGTTAACTGCTTGTTTTGTTCAGGGAAGAGGAGAAAGCTGTATACTCGCCCCGATCCTCTACTCTATCGGCAAACAGCGCTCCCCCATGAACTAGAGGTGGACTGTTCCTGATGTCCTCATGTTCATAGCAGGTCTATGGGTGGGATGACGTCAGGAACAGTCCACCGCACAACACTGCAAGAGGGTGGGTGGGGCTGGAGCCACAAGGACCGGTCTTGGGCGGGGAGGATCGGAGGATTAGGTAAGTATATGTCCATTCTCCAATCCCCTAGACCAGGGGTCTCCAAACTTTCTAATAAAAGGGCCAGTGGGAGAAGAAGACGTCCTGGTCTTCAGCGGGGTTAAACAATGCCCTATCTTTGGTGTCAGTGGGATGACTAGTGTCTCATCATTGGTGTCATTGGAAAGAATTTTGCCCCATCATTGGTGACAATGGGAGGAATTGTGCCCTTTCGTTGGTGTCAGTGGGAGGAATAGTGCCCCATCGTTGGTGTCAGTGGGAGGAATTGTGCCCCATCACTGGTGTCAGTGGAAGGAATAGTTCCCCATTGTTGGTGTCAGTGGGAGGCATAGTGCCCCATCGTTGGTGTCAGTGGGAGGAATTGTGCCCCATCATTGGTGTCAGTGTAAGGAATAGTTCCCCATTGTTGGTGTCAGTGGGAGGCATAGTGCCCCATTGTTGGTGTCAGTGGGAGGAATAGTGCCACATCATTGGTGTCAGTGGAAGGAATAGTTCCCCATTGTTGGTGTCAGTGGGAGGAATAATGCCCCATAGTTGGTGTAAGTGAGAGGAATTGTGCCCTTTTGTTGGTGTCAGGGGTAGAAATAGTGCCCCATTATTTGTGGCAGTGGGAGGAATAGTGCCCCATCATTGGTGTCATTGAGAGGAATAGTGCCCCATTGTTGGTGTCAGTGGATGGAATAGTGCCCCAAGGGCCGGATAAAGGCAAGCAAAGGGCCACGTCTGGCCCAAGGGCCAGTTTGGAGACCACTGCCCTAGACAAAAACGAGCAGGTAATACGTGTAGTGCAGGCACAGCCCCACTGCATGGGAAAAAATGTTTTTTGCCCGGAGTTGGGCATTAAAAACTGAACTTTTATTTTCTCCATCAGCTCATCCTTCACAGTTATTACCTTTTATATAATTTGCTTCTCCAATTTAGATTGTAAGCTCCCACGACCAGGGTCCTCCTAAGACTCTTGAAATGTACTGCAACTTGTAAAACACTGAAAAACAAATCCCATATAATTATTTTAGTAAACATAATAAATCCTTATTATTAATATTAATAATAATAATAATAAAGGCAGCCCATTCAAATTGAATGGTCTTCCAATGCACCTTAAAGCAAACCATTACCCATTGAAATAACCTTTTTGCTCCTGGCTCCTCCCCCCTGTCTCTTCCACAATTGGATAATTATTTTCTTTATTATTATTTATTTTAGAAAGGTTTCATTTCTTTATAATGCGGGTCCCAAAGACTTGGCAAAGAACTGCGGCACATCTGCACGTTTTCTGGACATTTGAACATGGTGGCACCGAAACGGGAGAGGAGTGGTGGGAAAAGAATATTCAAGGGGTGAAGTTCTTTTTTAACGTGCCTAAAATCACACATTTTTGGCGTAATGCAACACAGTACCATACTCTGCTGCGCATTTTGTCAAAATGAATGGTACCCCAATGCGGCAAACTATGATACATGGGTTACCGCAACGCAGAAATGTGAATCTGGCCTTATGCAATCAGTTTTTCTTTTTTGCAGTGCTGATGAATCATCTGCACCCAAGCACATGATAAACCTTCCATCCAGCCTGTCCCTGTGATTCCCCAGCCTTGGAATCAGAAAGGAAAATAAGCACTACGGAAAGAAAAACATCTTTTGCAATCTTCCTTTGAAGAGCCCTGTAATGCAAAACAAATGAAAGGTGTCTGTTTCTGAGCCCCTGACCTCATTTTGCGCCCGGCTAGCTCACAACAGTCTGGCGGATTTTGGAGATGTTTTTTTTTCTTTCTCTCTTTTTTTTCACCCTGCTAACGTCAGCCAGATTGAGGATGGGAAGGGGAGGTTATATCTCTAGTTATTCAAGTGGCCGATAATCTCTTGTATAAGAGAAAGGATAAAGTAAATGAGGGTAGGAGGGTGACTTACGTGTTTGCCGCATCGGATGGATGACATGAAAAGTGCACGCTTGGCTTATACATTAGGGCTGACAAAGGGGTGTCTCATAAAATGTGATCGAGAGCAGTGATTCCCAACCACCGGTCCGTGGCCCACTGCTGGGCTGCTACCTCCCTATTTCTATCAGCCTGCTGCTGATCTAACCTCCCAGAGTGCCTCCCAGCTCCCATAGTGCTACTTAACATCCCATATTGGCCCACAGTGCCCCACAACCTACCACAGTGCCTCCCAGCTCCAGTAGTGCTACCCCACCTCCCATAGTGGCTTACAGTGCCAGTCAACATCCCACAGTACCCTCAGGTCCCCTGAGAGTCCTCAGCCCCTACAGTGCCCCACAACCTCCCACAGTACCTCCCTGTTCCTATAGTGCTACCCAACCTCCCATAGTGGCTCACAGTACCCCTCAATCTCTCACAGTGCTCCCAGGTCCCCCGAGAGCCCTCAGCCCCTACAGTACCCCAACAACTGCCCACAGTGCCTCCCAGCTCTCATAGTGCTATCCAACTTCTCACAGTGACCCATGGTGCCCCTCAACCTCCCACAGTGCCCCCAGAGAGCTCTCAGCCCCTACAGTTCCCACAACTGCCCACAGTGCCTCCCAGCTCTCATAGTGCTATCCAACTTCTCACAGTGACCCATGGTGCCCCTCAACCTCCCACAGTGCCCCCAGAGAGCTCTCAGCCCCTACAGTTCCCACAACCTCCCACAGTGCCTCCTAGCTCCAACAGTGTTATCCAACCTCCCATAGTGCCCCATCAACCTCCCACAGTCCCCTAAGAGTTCTCAGCCCCTACAGTGCCCCACAACCTCCCACAGTGCCTCCCAGCTGCCATAGTTTACCCAACTTTCCATAGTGGTCCACAGTGCTCCAGGTCCCCTGAGAGCTCTCATCCCCCTCAGTGCCCTTCAACCTCCCACAGTGCCCCTAGAGACCCCTCAGCCCCTGCAGTGTCCCACAACCTTCCACAGTGCCTCCTAGTTCCCAAAGTGTTACCCAACCTTCCATATTGGCCCATAGTTCCCCCTCAACCTCCCACAGCACCCTAAGAGTCCTCAGCCCCTGCAGTGCCCCAAAACCTCCCACAGTGCCTCCCAGCTCCCATAGTGCTATCCAACCACTCATAGTGGCTCACAGTACCCCTCAACCTCTCACAGTACTCCGGGTCCCCTGAGAGCCCTCATCCCCTAGAGTACCCCACAAATGCCCACAGTGTACCCCAGCTCTCATAGTGCTATCCAACTTCTCATAGAGGCCCACAGTGCCTCCAGAGACCCTTCAGCCCCTACAGTGTCCCACAACCTCCCACAGTGCCTCCTAGCTCCCAAAGTGTTACCTAACTTCCCATAGTGGCCCATAGTGCCCCTCAACCTCCCACATTCCCTTAAGAGTCCTCAGCCCCTACAGTGCCCCACAACTCCCCACAGTGCCTCTCAGCTCTCATAGTGTTATCCAACCTCTTATAGTGGGCCACAGTGCCCCCAGAGACCCCTCAGTCCCTACAGTGTCCCACAACCTCCCACAGAGCCGCCGGCAGTAATCGCATGCAAAAAATTGAACAGGCTGGTTGTATTGAGGTTAATTAATTGATCGAGTTCCGTACAACCAGCCCGCTCATAGATGGAATGAATCTCAGCCAGTCCCTACTGAACGGGCTGAGATTTGTTCCATCTATGGCCGACTTAAGTGTGAATGGGCTATTCACCCTCGCTGTTCTGGTGACAGCTGTCTAATGCCGCATACACACGACCGGACTTTTCGTCGGACGGAACTCCGAAGGACTTTTCGACTGAGTTGCGACGGAGTTCCAACGAATCGGACTTGCCTACACACGATCACACCAAAGTCCGATCGTTTCGAACGTGATGACGTACGACCGGACTAAAATAAGGAAGTTCATAGCCAGTAGCCAATAGCTGCCCTAGCGTCGGTTTTAGTCCGTCGGACTAGCATATGGACGAACGGATTTTTCGACCGGACTCGAGTCCGTCGGAAAGATTTGAAACATGATTTTTCGACAGCAAAGGTCTGATGAAGCCCACACACGATCGAATTGTCCGATGGATTCGTTCCGTCGGACCTTTGCTGTCGAAAAGTCCGGTCGCGTGTACACGGCATTAGAGGAAAATTTTACTGCCTATTTTCTGTTGTCTGTCCCAGATAGGAACTAAAGGGAAATCTCCCTCATGTGTTACACAGAGCAGCCCACATATTAGCTGTTCAGCTGTGAATTCAGCTTTTTTGGCTGGCTTGCGGCTGTAAGTGGAGCCTAGGGGTTCTCGTCTGTCACTGGAGTCCATAGGCCTTCCAGTCTGGCAACTCCAGTGCAAATGGAGAAAAGTTCACCGAAGCAGAGTGCAATTTTCTGTGGGACAAAAGTGAGCAGCGGTGATATAGTGTAATCTGTGGCACAATGGAGCAGCGGTGTCTGGGCGACTCGTACCCTTTCACCTATATCTCTAGTCATTCCTTTTCTATCTGGCTATGTGAATGGAGTGCCTGCACCCTTGTTAGGATTGTGCTCTCTACAAATCATCCTGCTGAAAAGATACTTGCACCGAGCGTGCATAACTTTTAGGAAGGTGACTCCGGCAAAGACTGCAACTAAGGCCTCATGCACAATGTTTTTTTTTTCCTTTGCTTATGGCAGGAAAAAAGCAGCATAAAAAACACACTTGACCACTTGCCCTCTTGAAGATTTACCCCCCTTTATGACCAGGCCATTTTTTGCTTTTTGGCACTGCAGTACTTTACCTGACAATTGCGTGGTCATGCTACACAAACTAAATTTATAGCATTTTTTCCTACAAATAGAGCTTTCTTTTGGTGGTATTTGATCACCGCTGTTTTTTTTTTTTTTATTTCTTGAACTATAAACGAAAAAAGAACGAAAATTTTGGAAAACAAACATAGTTACTTAGTTAGTCAGGTTGAAAAAAGACACAAGTCCATCTAGTTCAACCAATAAAAAAATAAAAATAAAAATTGACCTTTAAATGTTAGTGCCCAGTTATAATATGTACATTTAGGAAAGAATCCGGGCCTTTTTTAAAGGGGTCTATTCCACATTTTCACAGCTCTTACTGTGAAGAAACCTTTCCGTGTTTGGAGATGGAATTCTTTTTTCCTCTAGACCAGGGGTCTCCAAACTGCGGCCCGAGGGCCAGATGTGGCCCTCTGCTAGCCTTTATCTGGCCCTTGGGGCACAATTCCTCCCAATGATAAGAGGCACTATTCCTCCCACTGACACTAACAATGGGGCACTATATCTTCCACCGATACCAATGATGGGGCACTATTCCTTCCTACTAATAGGGGGAATACTTTTCCTCCTATTGACCACCAACCCTGAGCCCATATTTATTTTCACTGATGCTGGGCCGTGACATTTTCTGCCCCTGCTGGCCACAATCTGGCCCTCTTAAAGTCTGAACAACAATAAAGTGGCCCTTTGTTTGAAAAGTTTGGAGACCCCTGCTCTAGACATAAAGAGTGCCCCCTTGTCCTCTGTGATGACCTTAAAGTAAATAACTCAACACCAAGTTCACTATATGGACCCTGTATGTATATGTACATGGTGATCATATCCCCCCTTTAATCTCCTCTTCTCAAGAGAGAATAAATCCAGTTCCTCCAATCTTTCCTCATAGCTGTCCGGACTGTCCCCTTTAAAGATTTATCCATCTTTAGACGATCCCTGAAAACCCTTCTCTTTAAAGCGGAGTTCCAACTGTATATCATTTTTTTTTTATGATGAATATCTTTGGATTAGAAGTCATAAATAGCACTCGTGTTTTTAGGATCTATCGCCGCTCGATTGCCGATTTGCAATCAAAAGATATCTTTTATTCTTGTCTCCTGGCATTTTCCATATTGCTTGTGGGCATGTGAAGCCCACAAACACTATCTTCTGGGATACGGTGCTGCTGAGCGGCCAGCATGCACCGCCCGTACTCGCACATGTGCAGTATGTTTGGCTCGTAGCGCCGTCAACTTCTGACGTTGCCATCACAACGGGCGCCGGAAGTGCCCACCCTGTTTTGATGGCAACGAAGATGCTATGCACTGGTTGCCCACATTTAAAATGGCATTCGGCAACGTCTTATATCGCGTCATTTCCGTCATTGCCTCACTTCCGGGACTAATGTACAATGTATATGTAAAGCGCTGCATAAAATTGATGGTGCTTATAAGTACCTGAAATAAATAAATAAATGTCTGCCTTCTTTTTGTTAATAGCTGCGAAAACTTTTGGCGCTATATAAATCCTGTATAATAATAATAATAGCTGAGCTCCTCCATGCCTCTTATCAGTTTGGTTGCCCTTCTCTGCACTTTCTCCAGTTCCCCGATATCCTTTTTGTGAACTGGTGCCCAAAACTGAACTGCATATTACAGATGAGGTCTTACTAATGATTTGTACAGGGGGGCAAAATGATATCTCTCTCCCTGGAGTCCATACCCCTCTTCAGTGGCAGCCCGCCCATTAGGGGCGCATGGGCACCGCCCCCCCCGCCCCGTTCATGTGTTCGACCCCCTGATCTACATGCAGGGTGCTGGACGCATGGAATCCAATCTAAAATAAGGAAGTTGATAGCCAGTAGCCAATAGCTGCCCTAGCATGGGTTTTCATCCGTCGGACTAGCATACAGACAAGCGGATTTTTCGACCGGATTGGAGTCCGTCGGAAAGATTTGAAACATGTTCCAAATCTAAAGTCCGTCAGATTTTCGACACGAAAAAGTCCGCTGCAGGTCCGATGGAGCCCACACACGGTCGGATTGTCTGCCGGATTCGGTCCGTTGGACCAGTCTGGTCGAAAAGTCCGCCCGTGTGTACACGGCATTACATGAACTTTTTGTTAATGTGTGCTGCATTAGGCAGCCTATTCCAAACGCAACTCAATGGGGGTTATTTACAAAAGGCAAATCCACTTTGCAATACAAATGCAAACTGCAAGTGCAAAGTACACTTGAAATTGCACTGAAAGTGCACTTGGAATTACAGTCCCTGTAAATCTGAGTGGTAGATCTGAAATGAGAGGAAGCTCTGCTGATTTTATTATCCAATCATGTGCAAGCTAAAATGCTGTTTTTTACTTTCTTTGCATGTCCCCCAGCTCTCCAGCGACTGCACTTCCAAGTGCACTTTCAGTGCAATTTCAAATGCACTTTGCACTTGTAGTAAATAACCCCCCAATGTCTCAGTCAGACCTGCACCTTTTCTGGCAGCGCCCTGCATTGCAAAGCACACTATTGCATTACTACATGTTATACTGCACTGCAAAGCACTTCTGTCTGCATAGTCAAAATGAATTGCACCACATCGCACCAATACAAGTAGTGTGCATTGCCGCACGTTACATTAAAGTACATGTTACAGCAGCGCAATAATGTGCACTGGGCCTCCATCCATCCTAAATCCTGGTTTCTCAATAGGAGATGGACGTGCTGCTGCAATCTGTTGGGAAATGTTTGGAGAAGGAACCCACGGGGGCCCCAAGAGTTGCAGACGTCAGGCCCGTGTTGGTGCACTTGCTGAGTGGAGATCAGGGCAGACAGATGAACATAATTATGACCCCGGTGGATACATCCCAAAGAAGAACTAAGCAGGGATACAGATTGCATAATATGGCCTCTGTAGTGATGTAACAATTTGTTTCCTTGTCAGATCGCAGACTCCGGCTGCCTTGGCAAACGCTGTACAGACGTTTCATTTGGCGTGCCAGCAATCTTCTACATGAGACAGATAACCCCGTGCAAAAGTTAGTAATCGTCTTTTAATCAATGAAATGTCGCAGTCCTCTTTTTTTGGGCTTCTTTTTTTTATCCAGTGTCTAACCTTTTCCCTTGAAAAAGTGCCTGTCTACATAAAACTGATCATTCCAGTAACGGCCTGATAATAAAAGTGGAACCTCCCTGTAGCTTAAATCGTGTGCTTAAAGCGGAGTTCCAAACAAAAATGGAACTTCCGCTTTTCTGGTTCCTCCTGTTCCTGTCTAATACAGGTATTTTGCTCCCACTTCCAGGCATAGATACCCGAGCCAACCGCGCAGGTATCTACGCCACTTCCGGCGCCTTCTCCGTCCCCCCCTGCTGTCTTCTGGTTGACACACAGGTCCCAGAACACAGTGGGGACCAGTGGGATAGCGCAGTGCAAGTCGCACATGCGCAGTAGGGAACCAGGAAGTTAAGCTGCAAGGCTTCACTTCCTGATTCCCTTACCAAAGATGGCGGCGGCAGCACCCGATAGCCGGGGGGGTAGATCGGCTTCGGGTGTCGACATCGCGGGCGCCCTGGACAGGTAAGTGTCCTTATTTTAAAAGTCAGCAGCTGCAGTATTTGTAGCTGCTGACTTTAAAAAAAAAAATTAAAAATCAGCGGAACTCCGCTTTAAATACATTCCTGAAATGTCACAATATACACCTTTTCATCTTTTACCATTGAAAAGCCAGTTCAGTGACTTTGCCTAGGCTGGGATGATGTCATCAGTCTGCTGCAGGCAGGTGGAAGCATTTCCTCAGTCTCTACCCCTCCTTGATCAGGCTGCAACTTTGTAACTTTGGAGCAAAACACAAAGTGAGAGGCTGCAGCAGGGGCTGATTTGTGAACACAGACAAGAACTGCACAGGCAGCAGGACTTAGATAATTATTATACTTACACCCGCGCAAGCAACCTTTTAAATCGTGTAAAAATAACAAACAAAAAATCTATATTTTTACAGTAAACTTCTTTAAATGGAAAGGGCTGCCGTCATCAGACACTGTGAAGTCCCAAGAATGTAAACCAAAATATCCTAATAGGATTTGGGATAAATGATCGCGCTCTTCTGTGCTCTATAACAATTAAATGTCCATACAGTGCAATCAATGAAATTAAAAGTGCTCTGTGCAAAAACAATCCAAAACATGTGATAATAATCAGTGACACCAGAATTGTGCTCTTACTCTGCACCCACTGTGCTCACCAGATGTTTAAGACCCCTTTAATTAAAAAGAAGTCATATTGCGCTTTTATCAATGAATGGCATCTCTCCATGTATTGTTATTGGTCTCCAGTCATTCTCCGGTCCATCCCCTGGATCATCTGTACACATGGATATTATATTGCTTCTGCACCTTTAAAGTGCCTCTGGACTTTTAAGATACTCAGTGGTGTTCCAATATTACATGTATAAAGGGATGGGAAAGCCTCTCATAGTGTAGTAAAATTATTTAATTTTAAAAAGAAGTAAAATTGCACTTACATCACAATAAAAAATACAAGCCAGGAAGTAACAAGCTAGGAACACCGATAAGCGTTCCACACAAGCGGAACTGATGTGTACCAGAAGCCCCGTCCTACATGTGATGTTCCAATATTACATGTATAAAGAGATTTGGAAGCCTCTCATAGTGTAGTAAAATTATTTAATGTTAAAAAGAAGTAAAATTGCACTTACATCACAATAAAAAAATACAAGCCAGGAAGTAACAAGCTAGGAACACTGATAAGCGTTCCACACAAGCGGAACTGATGTGTACCAAAAGCCCTCCCCCTACGTATGGTGTTCCAATATAACAGGTATAAAGAGATGGGGAAGCCTATCATAATGTAGTAAAATTATTTATTGTTAAAAATAAGTAAAATTGCACTTATATCACAATAAAGAACACAAGCCAGGAAGTAACAAGCTAGGAACGCCAATAAACGTTCCACACAAGGGGAAGTGATGTGTACCAGAAGACCCACCCTACATGTGGTGTTCCAATATTACATGCATAAAGGGATGAGGAAGCCTCTAATAGTGTAGTAAAATTATTTAATGTTAAAAAGAAGTAAAATTGCACTTACATCACAATAAAATACAAGCCAGGGAGTAACAAGCTAGGAACACAGATAAGCGTTCCACAATAGCAGCAGTGATGTGTACCAGAAACCCCACCCTACGTGTGGTGTTCCAGTGTTACATGTATAAAGAGATGGGGAAGCCTCTTATAGTGTAGTAAAATTATTTAATGTTAAAAAGAAGTAAAATTGCACTTACATCACAATAAAGAATACAAGCCAGGAAGTAACAAGCTAGGAATGCCGATAAGCATTCCGCACAAGCAGAAGGGATATGTACCAGGAGCCCCGCCCCTACGTGTTTCGTCAATTGCATCTGACTTCATCAGGAGCCTCTTTATACATGTAATATTGGAACACCACCGAGTATCTTAAAGGTACAGATGCATTTTTAAGGCGCAGAGGTAATATAATAGCCACGTGTACAGATGATCCAGGGGATGGACCAGAGAATGATTGGAGACCATTAACCATACATGGAGAGATGCCATTCATTGATAAAAGCGCAATATGACTTATTTTTAATTAAAGGGGTCATAAAAAACATCCGTTGAGTGTGGTGTGTACACAATGGGTGCAGAGGAAGAGGAAAATCGTGGTGTCATGGAGTATTATCAAGTTTTTGGCAGAGAGAACTTTTAATTTAATTGATTGCACTGTATGGACATTTCATTGTTATAGAGCACAGAAGAGCGTGGTCAGATATCCCAAATCCTATTGGGATATATTGGTTAGCAGGATTTACATGATTGTGTCATTGCATAGGGCACTGCTTTTTAAAAACGCACTGCACCAAACCACATAGTACTGCGGTACCATGTGATTTGATGCCCGCAAAAGCACTGCCTTTGGGGTGCCAATAACAATACATTAGCACCTGCATGCAAATTGCAAGGACAGAGCGTTCACCTGTGATGTGGGAAATGTGCATGGAACGCGCCTTTCCTGCGCCGCATTCTGGTGTGACCTGGCACTTAAGTTTTAGTACTACTTTGATTTTCTTTTTTTCTTTTTTCTTTTTTTTATTACTCAAGATGAATATCAATATATCTTTTGGCTTTGGCTTGTATATAAGTCAGAGATGATCAAAGCTTGCTGGTTCCATCTAGTATTGTTTTACTTCTGCACATGGCTGGCCTGAGGGTTTGTATATTTTTGAATCAGGAACTCTCATCCCCAGTGTTTAACCGGGACCCCTCATTGGAATAAACACAAACCGCAGCCCTTGTCATTCAGCGGCGAGAGCATGTGACTCAATGACATTATTCAGACAAAAGGTTACAACAGTGAATAGCAAGCCTGCAATCCCCTGACTGCACAACACTTGAGTCTCTGTAATCCCTTCTGCGCTGTGCAAGGGCCGTGACGCAAGCAAAAGCCCAACTGCAGATAATTAATGTCGCTAATTATACCTGTCTGTGAGCGGTAGGTGTAACTCCTCTAATTAGTGGAAGAAAGGACCCTTTTCACCACGCTGAGCATTCACACGTGAAACGTTACGGACAGATGAAACTGAGAACATGGCAAAACCTAGTGTTGCCAAAGCCGGGCCATCACTGAGGTCAGACTTTTACATAGACGTAAATGTAAAAGCACAAACTGCGCAAATGTAAGGTCTGATTGTGTAAAGGACGGGGTTAGGGCTGTTCTGACATAATAAGGGGTTATCATTTTTTCATTTTCTTTGTGATTTTTTCAGCCTCTCCTTGTATTTTATTGTCTATGGGTAATGGGACCGTAAGTAGCTATGCTGAATAGACTTCAATGCTGGCCTGTTACATCCTTGTCTGCTAATGAATTCGATCAGGGGTCTCCAAACATTCTAAGCAAAAGGCCAGTTTACTGACCTTCAGACTTTAGGCGGGCCGGACTAGGGCCAGTGGGAGTAGAAAATGTCCTGGTGTCCAGTGGGAGTAAACAATGCCCTATCTTTGGTGTCAGTGGAGGAATTGTGCCTTTTTGTTGGTGTTAGTGGAAGGAATAGTGCCCCATTGTTGGTCTTAGTGGAAAGAATTGTGCCCTTTAGTTGGTGTCAGTGGAAGGATGCGGCGGCATTGTTGGTGTCAGTGGGAGAAACAGTGCCCCATCATTGGTGTCAATGGAGTAAATTGTGTCATATGGTTGGTGTCAGTGGGAGGAACAGTACCCTTTGTTGGTGTCAGTGGAAGGAATAGTGCCCCATTGTTGGTGTCAGTGGGAGGAATAGTGCCCCATTGTTGGTGTCAGTGGGAGGAATAGTACACCATCATTGGTGTCAATGGAAGGAATTGTGCCTCATCGTTGGTGTCAGTAGAAGGAATTGTGCCCCATCGTTGGTGTCAATGGAAGGAATTGTGCCCTATCGTTGGTGTCAATAGAAGGAATTGTGCCCCGTCGTTGGTGTCAATAAAAGGAATTGTGGCCCATCATTGGTGTCACTGGAAGAAATTGTGTCTCATCATCGGTGTCAATTGAAGGAATTGTGTGCCATGGTTGGTGTCAGTGGGAGGAACAGTACTCTTTGTTGGTGTCAATGGAAGGAATTGTACCCCATCGTTGGTGTCAATGGAAGGAATTGTGCCCCATCGTTGGTGTCAATGGAAGGAATTGTGTCCCATGGTTGGTGTCAGTGGGAGGAACAGTATCCTTTGTTGGTGTGAGTGGAAGGAATAGTACCCCATTGTTGGTGTCAGTGGGAGGAATAGTGCACCATCATTGGTGTTAATGGAAGGAATTGTGCCCCATCGTTGGTGTCAATGGAAGGAATTGTGCCCCATCATTGGTGTCAATGGAAGGAATTGTGCCCCTTCGTTGGTGTCAATGAAAGGAATTGTGGCCCATCATTGGTGTCACTGGAAGGAATTGTGTCTCATCATCGGTGTCAATTGAAGGAATTGTGTGGCATGGTTGGTGTTAGTGGGAGGAACAGTACCCTTTGTTGGTGTCAATGGAAGGAATTGTGCCCCAACGTTGGTGTCAATGGAAGGAATTGTGCCCCATCGTTGGTGTCAATAGAAGGAATTGTGCCCCATCATTGGTGTCAATGAAAGGAATTGTGCCTCAGCGTTGATGTCAATGGAAGGAATTGTGTCTCATCATCGGTGTCAATTGAAGGAATTGTGCCCCATCAGTGGTACCGGTGGGAGGAATTGTGCCCTTTTGATGGTTTTAATTTATTATAATATGAACACAAACATTTATTGTAGTATAGAGCTGTGTAAGCCAAAAAAGAAAAAAAAGAAATATGCGTTTGAGAACTTGCGTTGGGAGTGTATTTCACACTGTGCTAGCATTTACATGCATGCTGCATGGTCATCGTTGCTCAAGGCTGACCCAAGGCCTCAAGGCTGAAGGACCTCTAAACTGGACTAGGATCACTCTGGAATGGATAAGACCTGGGAGTTGGGTCAGGGAGGCTGGTCCCACTTGACAGTGGGAATCCCTTAGGGCTCAGAGTCTAAAACAATGAGATTATCAGATGAGTGATCGTCCGTTTTTTCTTTTTGTTTTTTTTTTGCATGCTAGTCTCATATTAAATACGAATAAGTTACTAAGGTACGAATATTCTCGTACAACAGAATACAAATTTGGAAGTGAAGTAATGTATTTGTATTGTATTTTTGGATGAAAACTGTACTGATTAAATGAAAATTGTATGATCTGGTATTGTACGAGAAAAATTTTCATGTTTGTCCCTTCAGATAATTTTGAATAAAAGCTGTGTACTAACGATCGGATTATCATAAGCGGTATTTTGTTTGTACGATAGTCTGATCGTGTGTACTAGGCTTAAGAGCTGGGTGGTATTCACCAGAGAGACTCCTTTATGGAGGTCTGGGCTTCGCTGTGTGCTGATCTTAGGTCACGACCCCTAGGTTCATCCTGCTTTAAGTACCATGGACCAAGAGTTGTAGATCACTTGCAACAGTGAAGAGATCAGGGCTGACTGTAGACCTGGATGGTCAGGAACAAACTAAAGTTCAGGACTAGCAGCAGGCACAGATAACCAGGAACTAGCCAGAGGTCAGTGCCGGCAATGGACAAGGATAACCAGAAACTAGCCAGAAGTTGGTATACAGGAATTAGTGGAAGATTCATCTGTAACCCAGCAACTAGCCAGTACAAGTCAGTGCACTGGAATCAATGGAGGATACAGACTGGATAGCAGGGAATAGTACTGGGAGCTTGGCAACTAGCTTGCAAAAGTATTGCTTGGGCAGCAAGCTGGGAGCTGCATTGAATTTAAATAGGGTAGGCAAGAGGAAGGAACCACCAAAAGGAGAGGCATGCCATACTGTTAGGCTATGGCATGACAGGAATGGGCACTGGTCCAGCTAGTGCAAATCTGACTGGATATGGGCACAGGACTCCATTTAAAACCCAGAAGTACAGTATGTGCAGCCATCTGCCTTAAAAGAAGAGATGGCGCTTGATAGAAGAAGGTGAGTAGACCTGACACCTGGCTACTGACCTACTGAAAGAAGTATACAGATCATAAAAGTCACAGCATAGTCCTTATCTGCATACTTGTTCTGGGTTAGTGAGCCAGAGGCTTGATGTGTCAGCCAGGCAGCTAGCCTCCATTTGTCTCCTAGGAAAGGTTTCCTTTAAAGGGCAAATTTAGCAATCAGAAAAGAACCCTAGCCCCCAAAATACACTGAGCTAAACCACCCCTTTCTCAGGTGCTTACCTGCTCCAACGGGCCCCAGCCTCATGTCCCATCTACTTTCCGGCTTGTAAAACTATAGACTGCCCAGAAATTATTGTCCCGGAAACTTCAATTGAACGTTGCTCCTGTAGTATAGGTACATCAAATGTAAGCACTAGATTTTTACAGGCTGACATGTAGACAATGAAGGAGTTTACCTTTGTTGGAGTAGATAACTACGTACCTGCATGAGGTGGGGTTATTCAGGTTAGTGTACTGATCTTGTTCTTTAAGCCAGATCAAAAATTTACCCTCACTACAGGAGTCATCATTATCCCACCAACATCTCCTCTTGCCCTCTGAATTCACCAACCTCTCCTATTTCCCTCTTTCCCCCACCAAAGTCTCCTTTTATCCTTTACTTCTCACCGAAGTCTCCTCTTACCCTCTACAAATTCTGCAATACACAAAAGTCTCCTCTTATCCCTTCTACCAAGATACCATATACTCCAAAGTTCAGGCAGTGGCCGTAGCGAGATGGCACAACTCTTGCCCTATGATTCCATGCTCTCCTCTTGCCCTCTTCATCCCATCAAAGTCTCCTTTTATCCTTTGCATCCCACCAAAGTCTCCTCTTTCCCTCTGAATCCACCAACCTCTCCTCTCGCCCTTTTTCATCCTACCAAAGTCTATTTTTATCCTCTTACCCTCCTGCAACCCACAAAAGCCTCCTCTTATCCTGCCTAGCCAGATACTGTATACTCCAAAGTTCATGCAGAGGCTGTAGTGAGGTGGCACAACTCTTGCCCTCTGAATCCCACCAAAGTCTCTTTTATCCTTTGCATCCCACCAAAGTCTCCTCATACCCTCTGCAACCCACAAAAGTCTCCTCTTATCCCGGCTACCGAGATACCATGTACTTCAATGTTCAGGCAGTGGCTGTAGTGAGGTGGCACAGCACTTGCCCTCTGAGTCCAATCAAAGTCTCCTCTAATCCTTTGCATTCCATCAAAGTCTCCTCTTACCCTGGCTATTCAATGGCTGTAGCGAGGTGGCACAAATAATCTTTACATAAAGACAAAATATGGAAACAGAACATTCTTGAGAGGTGTGGGTGAATGACGAGCACAACAAAGTCATGAAAAATACATGACTAAGTGACTTTGTTTGGCATCAAGATCAGCTTTTGACTATAAGTCCTGTGGGAGGGTGGGTGTACTTGGCACAGGACGGGTTCGGTAGACCCAGAATATAGTGACTGTACACTCATTAGCCGAGCTCCGTGCTGCGCCGCCCCCACGGCTGGGCTGGAAAAACTATTTTGGAAAATTCTTCAAAACTGAAGATTTTCAGAATAATAATGAGAAGTTTTATGTTTCTCAAAAAAAAAAGAAAAAACGTATTTTTTCGTTGCAGCAGAATACTCCATATAACAGCTGATGTTATAAATCCTAATCGGAAAACGCAGCCATGTGAACAAATTATAGAAATATGTATGTGTAGGCCAAGTATGTTTAGCGGTCTCCTGTAACTTGTTATGGGAGCAAATTTGACAGACTAATATTGGTGAGCAGCAGGCCCCACAACATGTCTGTCAGTCCCTTTCATATCCTGCAAGCCAATTTCCATTTTCCCTGGAATCTTGAAGTAATGTTAACATAGTCCTGGAACCCTCAGACCCAGATCCAGAGCTCTGCTTAAAGTCTAACTCCTAACTTGGTCTTTAACCCTTAAAGCAGAACTTCACTCTCTCAATCAACGTTGAATATTTGTAATGCTTATAATGCTAGCATTAGCAAATATATAGGAAAGCATATCATATTTACTTGTTTCAAACATATTTTTACATTTCTTTAGTTACTTCCTGGTTTCTGGCCTAAGCCAAAATGATACATCGCAGGAGTCTTCAGGAGGGGAGTAGGTGTTTTCTACGCTAGAAGTGGCATAGTGGCAAGCCCATTGTGGGATGTTTGGATGATGGGGCAGAGCTCCAAGTCAGAGTTGTAGTCGAGGTATATTTGTACTGTGTGCCTAGGGTAACCTGGGAGTACACTAAATGATGGGTGAGATGGAGGTTCTGGAGGATGTTAGGGCACTCTGCAGTGGACTTGGTAGCCCTGTTGGGGATGAGGGTTCTGGAGGGGTCTGGGGATAACTGAGGGGGACAAAGTCTCTGGAGGAGGCTGGGGGCATTGAGGGGGCACTGTTGGAGGTTGAGGGCACTATGGGGGGGCTTGATGTTCTGCAGCAGGATAGGGTGCACTCTATGAGGCTAGGTGGCGCTGTGGGAGGTTGGATGTTACTGTGGGAGGTGTAGGGGCACTGTGGAGGCTGGTAGCTCTCAGGGGGCCTGGGGGCACTGTGGTGAATGAGGGCACTATAGAAGCTGGGCGGAATTGTGGGAGGTTGGGGATCTGCAAGGGAAGGTGGGCACAGTGGCTGGCAACAGGGAGGGTGCAGTGGGTCATGACCCGGTGGTTGAGAAACAGTGGTCTAGTTAAAAATGAAAATTACGTTTTAAAAAAGCATGCATTGACTGCCTGCCCACCTTTTACCTTCAAAATTCCAGTAGTGACTACACTATATGTTCCTAAAGTGGCCACATCAATTTCATTAACTTTAGAAGTCTGCATGAAAACATTCCTGACATTTTCACAATATGCAGCAAAAGCCTAATTTTTCAGAAAGCTCTACTCTTTATTGTTAAAAAAAGCCATCCTTGACCACCAGTATAGTGATAGTGACTTTGCCAAGCCAGAGTGGCTTTCATCATAGTTACATAGTAGCTAAGGTTGAATAAAAACAATAGTCCATCCGGTTCAATCTGTGTAGGTGTACTTGTGTCAGTGTCGATAATCATTTCCTATATCCCTGTATGTTGTGTTCTTTAAGATGCACGTCCGAGAGTCTTTTAAAAATATCAATACTTCCCGCTGACACCACAACTTGTGGAAGAGAGTTCCACATCCTTGTTGCCCTAATGCCCTGTACACACGGTCGGATTTTCCAACGGAAAATGTTCGATGGGATCTTGTTGTCGGAAATTCCGACCGTACGTAGGCTCCATCGGACATTTTCCATCGGAATTTCCGTCACAAAAAAATTTGAGATCTGGATCTCAAATGTTCCGACAGCAAAATCCGTTGTCGTAAATTCCGATCGTGTGTACACAATTCCGACGCACAAAGTTCCACGCATGCTCGGAATCAAGCAGAAGAGCCGCACTGGCTATTGAACTTCCTTTTTCTCGGCTCGTCGTACGTGTTGTACGTCACCGCGTTCTTGACGTTCGGAATTTCCGACAAGATTTGTGTGACCGTGTGTATGCAAGACAAGTTTGAGCCAACATCCGTCGGAAAAAATCCATGGATTTTGTTGTCGGAATGTGCGATCGTGTGTACGCGGCATAACAGTGAAAAACCCCCTGCTTAAGGTTAAACCGCTTCTCCTCCAATCTCATTGTGTGGCCCCGTGTCATCTTACACTCCCTGAGACTGAATAGTTTTTTTCCTATGCTGGGATCCCCTTTGAGGTATTTGTAAATCGCTATCATGTTCCCTCTCAAGCGTCTCTTCTCCAGCGAGAATAAATGTAGTGCTTCTAGTCGTTCCTCGAAACTGAGGTCCTTCAATCCCCTTATTAAAGCAGCAGAGTTCCACCCAAAAGTGGAACTTCCACTTGAAGTACTCCTCGTCCCCTTACATGCCACATTTGGTATGTAATTTGTTTAGGGGGGGGGAGCGGGTACCTAGTTTTCACAGGTACCCAGCTCCCACTTCCTGCTCTCGCCACCTAAGCGACTCCTCCTCTCCCCCTAGACGACTCCTCCTCTCCCCCTCCCTCTCTGCAATCTTCTGGGACACGTCACATGTCCCAGAAGATTGCCTGGCCACTAAGAGAGCGCAGCGCAACTCAAGCAGTGCGCACCCGGCTGTGAAGCCGCAAGCTGTCACAGCTGGGTGCCCGCACTTGCAACGCCGGCACCGCGGAGAGGAGGGGGGAGAGGAGCGAGGCTTCGGGCGGGCGGCCGCATCACTGGGCCGTGGAACAGGTGAGTGTCTCTTTATTAAAAGTCAGCAGCTACACTGCTGACTTTTTATAAACTTACAAACGAGTGGAACTCCGCTTTAATTTCTTTGCCACTCTTTGTTCTCTCTCCAGCACATCCTTTCTGAGGATTGGTGACCAGAACTGGACGGAATACTCCAGATGTGGCCTAACCAGGGTTTTATAAAGTGGCAGGATTATAGTTTTACCTCTGGAGTATATCCCCTTTTTTATGCATGCTGCAGGCAGGAGGAAGCAATTGCCTCAGTCTCTTCTCCCCAGTGATCAGATCAACATTGTATCTTTGTAGCAAGTAAGAAGGTGAGAGGCTGTAGCAGGATTGGCATGACAGACAGCTAGAATTTTCAGAAAAAGGGGTCAATGGTGGCAGCCAATGTAGCCTTTTTTTTCAGGTTTTTCAAAACGGGGCCAGAGCAGACACTTTCCTTACAAGAGCGTCAGTTACTAAAGGTTTCCTTTTTGCATTTTAGTGCCTCTGCCATTGGAGGCCCGATCATCCGTTGGTTGTACTTTGTAATTCTGACATCCTATTGCTGTAAACAACTTCCCCCACCAGAGCAGAGCTCTCTTTTAGTCATCCCAAAGTCCTTGGGACCCCCTGCATGGCCTCGAGAAGGTGTAATGGACACCGCCATGTATGTTGCAACCGGCAAGAATCGAGCGAACGCTAACAGTCTCTTTCTGTGCTTATAATTTCCAGCTCAGACGTCTGTCTCCAGTTTGGCAAAGCAGGCGGTGGAGACATAATATTATTTTAGGTTTAAGAGAAAAAAAAAAAAACGAAAAGTGTTAGAAATCCTTTCTTTTTTTTTTTTTTTTCCCCCTGGTACACAGTGAAAACACTCCACGGAGGCTCCCAGGAATCATTAAGTAATCACGGCGGACTGCAGGCTGACTCACAGCGCCGTGCATCACAAAAAGTTACTGTGCATGTTGTCTGCTCAGAGGCTGATTGCATGATGGAAAGAATTTGACAAGTGGACTTCGGGCCGGCCGGGCACAATTCATTCCTCTATTTCTCTGTTCAGGCAGAGGGGATGACGAGGGTGCAGTCTCTTGGATCACGGCTCCATCCCTCTTACTTGTCCGCGCTACGTAAAGGATTTGCCCCAACGGCCACCCACAGAGCCGTATGACCCGCCAGGGGCCTGCGTCACTGATTTGCGTGATGTCAGCGAAATGGCAATTCACGTTGACGGTTGCCTTGGGAACGGTCTGTGGGACGGCGACGGGATAAGGCAGTGATTAATGGCTCTAGCCGTTGGGCAAAGCAGGGGGAAAAAAATAAAATACACAAACATGCATGTACACAAACTCCTTAACCTGACGGTGCGGCGGACGAGACGCTGTGGGCATCAAGACCAAACCGACTGTGACAATTTTGCGTTTCTTAGAAAGAACTAAAAAAAAAAAATGTCAGGTGCTCTATTGGTCAGTTATCAATTAGCTGAACTTGGCTGTTTTTCTGTAGGTTGAAATGTAAGGCCTCATTCGAATGAGGGATTAGTCCGCTGCGTTCTGGATGCAGCAGCACTCTATACTGTGGCCGCACACACTAGACGATTATCTGGGGCCAGTTTGGATCTGGCCAGGGCCACTGGTCTTTGACGCTAATTGTCTGTGAGAAGGGCTGGTCAGAGGCCCTAATCACATGTAACTGCTCATGGCAGTAGTTGCCATTAATTTGAAGAGAGGACAAACCTATCCATGTCTGTTTGCGTGCAATGTGAGTGTCAGGACCTGGGTCTGAACCTGCGGACATTACCAGACATATGCAGTGTCTGGTAATGTCTCTTCTTGCTGAGATGCTGGATAGCACCCTGTCTGATCCACTGGACAAGCCTACCTTGTGCCCTGTTTCTGCTGAACCTTGAACCCTTTGCTCCTCCCATGAACTTTCTATTTAAGCCATGCCTTTGCACTTCCTGTTTGCCAGATTATTGCGCTCACCCTTGTCACTCCCGCTGCTGTCCATATCTCTGCTACCGCTCCTTACCAACTTTTGGCTTGTTCCATACTCAGGGCCGGTGCTACCACGAGGCAAACTAGGCAGCTGCCTAGGGCGCCAGGCCACTGGTGTTCCTACTCTCTTCTCTCTGCAGCAAGTAACTAAGTCTCAGCATCAGCAGGCAGCCGCCGCTCCATTCGCACATAGTGTCAGAGGCGCAGCAGAGGCAGAGTACTGTGTCTGTGTCCCGACTCCCGAATGAATGGAAGCAAGCAAACATTCATTGATGGGCACTGGTAGGCTGCATTGATTGGCATTGGTAGGCTGCATTGATTGGCACTGGTAGGCTGCATTGATTGGCACTGGTAGGCTACATTGATGGGCTCTTGTGAGACTGCATTTGATGAGCGCTGGTGGGGCTGCATTTGATGGGCGCTGCATTTGATGGGCCCATTTGATGGGCCCTTCATTAAAAACACAATTTTTGTAGTGGCGAAGGGTTTAGACTTGATAATGTTTTAATTGCTATTTCTTCCTGTCCTGGTGAGAACTGCACCCCCTGTTATTGTTCGGGAATTAGAGCGAGAGGTAGTAATGGAAAATCTTCCCAATAGTTTTACAGGCCTGAAAGAGACTCCTCCCCACTCATCCAAAACTAAAAAAAAAAAAAAAATTTAGAAGTTATGTTTTTAGTGATTATAGGTCAACTTGGAGAACATATTTAGACCTTGGTGTCCTCGTGCATTGTGCTAATGCACATGCAATAATGCGCGCATTTTGTTGCGTCGATGAGCGTTGCATAAAGTCGGGCCTGGCCGACCAGGGCTAAAAATGCACCAAAACGTCCCCCAAAATATTGGCATTGAACGTTTTTTGACAACACGGCCCCGATAATGCGTTGCAGTGCATTGGAGCTTCATTGCCTTAGTGGCACTGCAACACGCTAATGCATGCGACAAAAAGAAAAATCTAGCTTCTTTTTTTCATTTACCCCTGTCTAGAAATATATACTCCTGAGAACTTTTTTTTTTTTCCGGTTCATGGGGATGAGGAGCCTGCAAAAGAAATGAATAGGATTCTTTCACACTTAATCCTGGACTCTGCACGGGGTCTCACTGGGAGATCTGTCATTAGGACTGAGTCTGTGATGGGGATACTATTGTGACAATTCTCGCAGGCCAAGAGGTTGGGTCCTCAGAGGGCAGAGGATGCAGAGGACCTGGGTGGCTGACTCCCAAAGAAACAATTTTGGCCACTGCCCTGAAGTAGAGTTGACAGGCCCTCTCTACACTGAAGTGTTTGGCCCACTGGTTGGAGCGTCTGATCTTGACCCCTATGACCCCGGCTATAGTGATTGCTTCCTATGTTTAGTGCCTTCCCTGCTCAGATTCCACCTCTGAAGGTCCACAGTGAGCTGGTGAGAACAACCTTCTGGGCCAGAGAGGTCAAACTAGTTAAGACAAGTAAACTGATTTGAAGAGACTGAAGCATCCGTGCAAATTCCTCTGAGTCTACAATGTGGGCCCTGACAGTGGGAAGCCCTGGGTGGGATTATGTCCCAATTTATTAGAGATAACAAAAACGTCAGGGGGCTTACAATAGGATATGTCAAAGAAGATTAAAGTAAAATTCTAACTACCAGCTCGGCTCCTCAGGAAGGGCATTTTATATTTAAATTAAAGCGTATCCAAACCCCAAAACAATTTAATATATTGCAGTTTGCCCTGATGAGATCCCTCGTTGAGGTTCCTGCATTTCTTTTTGTGAGATTTTTTTATTATTATTAATTAATTTTTTTTTTACACTTCCTATCTCTGGGTGGCTATGTTCACCTGTCCACTGTATCTACAACAGGAGCCATAGTTGTCACTAGTGATGGGCTGCACTAGTTTTCCTTTTCACCTCCTGTGAGATGAACTGGAAGCAAAAAAACGAATAATCTCTCCAACTCCCATGTAATCAAGACGAGCAAAGGAAGACATGTTTGACATTAAAGCGGAGTTCCGCCTAATTTTTTTTTTTTTTTAAGTCAGCAGCTACAAATACTGCAGCTGCTGACTTTTAAAATAGGGACACTTACCTGTCCTGGGCGTCCGCGATGTCGGCACCTGAAGCCGACCCGTCCCTCGGCTCTCGGGTGGAGGTGCCACCATCTTCGGTAAGGCCTTGCGGCTTCACTTCCTGGTTCCCTACTGCGCATGCGCGACTCGCGCTTCGCGATCCCACTGGTCCCTGCTGTCTTCTGGGACCTGTGTGTCTCCCAGAAGACAGCGGGGGGGGGGGGGGGGAGAAGGCGCCGGAAGTGGGAGCAAAATACCTGTATTAGAAAGGTATCTGCTCCCCCCTCCTCCCTGAAAGGTGCCAAATGTGACACCGGAGGGGGGGAGGATTCTGAAAAGTGGAAGTTCCCTTTTTGGGTGGAACTCCGATTTAAGCCTGGGTGACAACTAGTGATTGGCTCGGGCATGTTCGGGATTGTAGTCCCAACCAACCTGAGCAATCCCACCAGGAAGCCGACACTGCACACCGCCAATCATAGGCAGTGAGGCATTTCCCAGTCTGTGCAGCTGCGGACCGGGAAATGCCCCACTGCCTACGACAGGCGTTGTGCAGTACCGGCTTCCTGGCGGGATTGCTCAGGTGAGTTAGGACTACAATCTTGAACACGCCTGAGCCCATCACTAGTTGCCACCCAGGCTCAATGTCAAACATCTTTCCTTTGTTCATCTTCCTTACATGGCAGTTGGTGAGATTATTCGTTTTTTGCTTTCAGTTCATCTCACACGAGGTGAAAAGGAAAACTAGTGCAGCCACCACATCCAACTACGGGTTAGCTGCAATATATTACATTTTTGTCCTTGGGTTTAGACATCCTTTAAGATGTTTGTTTTTAAAGATATTTTGTTAATTTTAAAGTTTTGTTTAACCACTTGACCTCCGGAAGATTTACCCCCCTTTTTTGCGATACGGCACTGTGTTATTTTCACTGAAAATTGCGCGGTTCTGCAACGCTGTACACAAATTATATTTATGTCCTTTTTTCCTACAAATAGAGCTTTCTTTTGGTGGTATTTGATTACCCCGACAATTTTGAAAAAAAAAAAAAACAATATTTTTTTACTTTCTGCTATAAATTATATTCAATAAAAAAAAATAGAAAAAAAAAATCAAATTTCTTTATCAGTTTTAGGCCAATATGTATTCTGCTACATATTTTTGGTAAACAAAATCCCAATAAGTGTATATTGATTTGTGAGCAAAAAAAGAAAGTCCGGATGACGGCACTGCAAAATATATTCCTTTATTGAAAAACAGTCCATACAGCAATGGGAATAAAAGCAGAAATACTGACGCATTTCACACCACTCTGTGGCTATGACTAAGCACCTGTAAAGTGGTGTGAAACGCGTCAGATTTGTGCTTTTTTTGGAGTGCGGCCATCCGGACTTTCTTTTTTGCTTACAATACCTTGTATACTGAGTGGTATATTTCTCCTTCTACTTTCCAGAAGTGTATATTAATCGGTTTGCGCAAAAAGTTATAGCATTTACAAACTATGGGATTTTTTTTTTTTGTTTTTTTACTAATGGCGGCGTTTAGGCCTTTTTGTGTTCCGTAAGGGCCCCCTTCCTCGTGTCTTCCACAGCTTCCACCTGCGCCTAGGTGAGGGTGAAATTACAATCCTGGCAAGATCCCAAGGACTGCTGGGCTGGCCAAATCTTGCAAGAGGAAGCTTCTAAAAGAGGGGGTCCTCAATGAATAAGCAGCACTTGCATAGAGTCTATATAGACCTTAAAAATCTGAAAACACTACTATACCCTCCACTGGCTCCATTGCTCTTACTCTTTTCTTTTGTTTCCTTCCTTTTCTTTTTTTTCCCACCTGATAAGCCTGCCAATAATTAACTTCCTGCTTTTGAGTCAAAATGCTTCCTGAGCCATTATCCTTTTGACGCCAATGGTTTGGGGAGCTAATCTTCCCTGGGGGTCACCATCACACTGAGACCAATGGTTTGGGTGTGTGTGTGTGTGTGTGTGTGTGGGGGGGGTGTCTGTCCTGGTGGCCACTATTCCACTGACACCAATGATTTGGGGAGCTATTATTCCCTAGGGGCCACTATCCTATTGACACCAATGATTTGTGGAGCTTAACTTCCGTCGTAGCCACTATCCCACTAACACCAATGCTTTGGGGAGCTATTCTTCCCTGGGGTCACTATCCCAATGAGACCAATGGTTTGGGGGAGGAAGGGGGGAGGGGTGGCTTGTCTGGTTGTCACTATCCCACTGACACCAAGGGTTTGGGGTGCTAATCTTCCCTGGTAGCCACTATCCCAATAACACCAAAGATTTGGTGTGCAAATCTTCCCTGGTGGCCACTATTTCCCTAACATCAATGATTTGGGGAGCTATTCTTCCCTGGGTGTCACCATCACACTGAGACCAATGGTTTGGGGGTGGGGGGGGTGAGAGTTGTCTGTCCTGGTGGCCACTTTTCCACTGCCACCAATGATTTGTGGTACTAATCTTCCATGGTGTCCACTATGCTACCGACACCAATGATTTGGGGAGCTATTCTTCCCTGGGGGTCACTATCCCACTGAGACCAATGGTTTTGGGGGAGGAAGGGGGGGGGGGGTGGCTGTTCTGGTTGCCACTATCCCACTGACACCAAGGGTTTGGGGTGCTAATCCTCCCTGGTAGCCACTATCCCAATAACACCAAAGATTTGGTGTGCAAATCTTCCCTGGTGGCCACTATTTCCCTAACATCAATGATTTGGGGAGCTATTCTTCCCTGGGTGTCACCATTACACCGAGACCAATGGTTTGGGGGGGGGGTGAGAGTTGTCTGTCCTGGTGGCCACTTTTCCACTGCCACCAATGATTTGTGGTGCTAATCTTCCCTGGTGGCCACTATTCTACTGACACCAATGATTTGGGGAGCTATTCTTCCCTGGGTGTCACCATCACACTGAGACCAATGGTTTTGGGGGGGGGGGTGCAGTTGTCTGTCCTGGTGGCCACTTTTCCACTACCACCAATGATTTGTGGTGCTAATCTTCCTCGGTGGCCACTATTCTACTGACACCAATGATTTGGGGAGCTATTTTTCGCCTCCATCCTTTTTTTTTTCTTATTTCATGAGCATGAACTTTTTACTGTCGGCCATGAAAGGTTTTGGAAGAACTTACTGAGTTCTGGTCTCACTAAGGTTGAGAACCTCTGTTCTACTGAACACTCCCCGATAATTTGTTTATTTTTTAAAGTTCAAAATGACAGACAGGTTCACTTTAATTAATATAATTCACACTTGTGTTTTCAGTAAACATCTGCTCTTATTAATGTGTGGGTCTGAGGTGTGACTTTTCCAGCCCTCCAAATTCCAATAAACATGACTGCAAAATTTTTACAGACTGAAGAGAGTTTAACCAGAAATTCCAGGCAACAAGTGCAAACAGTCAATGATGTACTAATATTATCCAACAAACACAGCATCTGTGCTAAAGTTAGAAAGTTCACTTAGTTTACCTTTAAAGTAGATGTAACCCGAATGACTAAAATCTCATTTAAGACTGAACATGTTCAGGTAATTTTGAAAGATTTTTAATCTTTTTAAACCTGCAGCATAAAAATAATGCCTGGTATTCTTGCCATGAAGGTTCTCATTCAGGCACTGTTATTGGGTAACAACATTTTCTCCATTGTGCCCCTGCATTGTCACCAGGTCATGTACACCCTTGAAGCAGACTACAGGCAGCCGCGCTGACACACATCGTTAAGGCGTGGTCCACTGTTGTCACTATCAGAAAGCGGGTCCTCAGAAATGATGTGCAGCTGACGATGAGGTGATGCATATACCTTATAGTGTCAAAAGTATTGGGACACCTGCCTTTACACGCACATGAACTTTAACGGCATCCCAGTCTTAGTCCGTAGGGTTCAATATTGAGTTGGACCACCCTTTGCAGCTGTAACAGCTTCAACTCTTTTGGGAAGGCCGTCCACAAGGTTTAGGAGTGTGTCTATGGGAATGTTTGACCGTTCTTCCAAAAGCGCATTTGTGAGGTCAGGTACTGATGTTGGATGAGAAGGACTGGCTTGCAGTCTCTGCTCTAATTCATCCCAAAGGTGTTCTATCGGGTTAAGGTCAGGACTTTGATGCGAGCCAGTCAAGTTCCTCCACCCCAAATTTGCTCATCCATGTCTTTATGGACCTTGCTTTGTGTACTAGTCCAAATCATTTGGTGGAGGGGGGATTATGGTGTGGGGTTGTATTCCAAGGGTGGGTTTGGTTCAGTTCCAGTGAAGGGAACTCTTAAGGTGTCAGCATACCAAGACATTTTGGACAATTTCATGCTCCCAACTTTGTGGGAACAGTTTGGGGATGGCCCCTTCCTGTTCCAACATGACTGCGTACCAGTGCAGAAACAAGGCCCATAAAGACATGGATGAGCAAGTTTGGGGTGGAGGAACATGACTGCAAATTTTACTTCCTCAGGAAGTGTCAAACCTTTTAGGTAGCTGCCGGGGAAGGAGTGAAGGAAAATACTATAGACTGGCCCTAATCTTTTCACCCAAGAGGGACCCTTGAAATAATTTCAGGTCTCGGGGAACCCCTGAGAAGATTAATCATTTGGGGGTCATTGGTAAAAAGCCTCTTTAATTGGTGGTGGTAAGTAGGAAGAATGCTCCCTTATGGTCATGGTCAGAATGCCACCTTTGCAGTCAGGGTGTTGGCTCTGCCAAGTGGCGTTGGAGTGAATATACAATACCCACGCTCGACTGCAACTTCAGCTTCTCGTGGCAAAGAACTGGGGCTCTGGCTGGAGTGTCTCCCCACTCCAATAACAAAGTCCATTTAAGTTCACACCAGCCACTCTGTATAATTCATAAAATGCATTTTTTTTGGCTACATTTCTTAACACAATTCATATCAGGCTAATGCATTTTGGCTGTAGCATGTAAGGGTAGGGCAGGTCACGGTGACAGGGTGGTTGTCACCATGTTTCCCTCCTCATTGGCAACAAGCAAAGGTCACATGAGAGGCCTACCGCGGGGTGGGTTCTTATGGGCTATGCTAGGTACTTTGTGCAAGGTCACTGCCTTACACATGAGGTACTTCAACTTGAGCCACGCTCATGACCTACACAGATGATTAACATGAAGGAACTCTGGTAAACTCTCTTCATATCCTAAGCTTTGCGACAGTTACTTGTGCATTTAGGAGGGACACGCAGAGCCCTCTCCACATGTTCAGCGTATCACTGCTATCTCACTCCCAGTAACGGTATGGGAAGATTGTTGTTGAATAAAATGGTCTGGTGACAGTCTCTTTAAAGTATACCTGATAAAAAAAGGTTGTCGTTGCTGACATCTTTTAGAAAATACTTAATGTGCCCGACTGTGTCCATATTTAATTCTTTCGAACCATAGGTCTAAAACAAGCATTCAGCACATAAAAGTGTCTTCATTGGAAGAGTTCTCCCTTATTCCTGTTTGAGAGAATATTTTGGATATCCCATCACTTTTTTGTGGTCCCCAGGGCAATAAGAGAGAGCAAATTTACTCAGCTGGGACAAAGAAAGTAAACCAAACCTCAAAATGTAAAAAGAAACCAAATGATTGAACCAAAGTGCCAAACCAAGTGGTAAAACTAAAGCACCAAACCAAATGAAAAATAGTGAAATTGGATTTATTGATTCATATTATGATCACATAAAACTGCCAATGCTTTTCATGGGCCAACACAATCATCCTTCATCTGGGCTTGGAATCAATATCAATGTTTAAATAGTGCAACAAGTACCAAACAAATCTGTATTGGATCACCAATGGAGCACCAAATAATGTGCTGGTAATGTCTGGGGCACACGTTATCATTGGTATTCCACGAGTGAGATCCAAAAAAGATTTGTTTGGCAGTGAGTCCATTAAAGCCTTGATATTGATCCCAAGGCCTGATGAAGAAGGAATGTGTTGGCTCCAAAACATGGTAGCTGTTTCATGTGATCATATTATGAATTATGAAAACAACTTGGACTTGATTACTTTTGGGCTACACACAGAAGTGAAGCCTAGCTTCACGTGAGCTACCTTACCAAAGCCAGTGAGCTTGTTCAGTAATGTTTTCTATGTTTGATTGAACAAACAATTCTTGAATTACATTGCCATGACTAAGCTCTGGGTGTGGAGCGAAACGTGTTGGAGGCGTGGCCTGGTTGGAGCCCGTGCTGAGGCTATTACACGCTCTCTCATTCAGGGCTTGCATCGATGTGCGGCTTACAGGACAGTTTATCCTCATACATTAATGTTTGGAGCTGGGGCGAGCTCCGTCCTAGCCAGCATTTGGTCGGCTCATAGATCAGGATCCTTCGGAGTTTAAGCAGCACCCATAATTTTAGCTTTTGGAACAAGTCTTGAAGTCCCAGCGCCCTGCAGAAAAGAAGCCATGCTTATGAAAAGCAGAAATTCCACTTTAGGAAAATGGTTTAGGCAGGGCTGTGTTGTTTTGGGACTTTCTAACCACAAATGTAGCATTAAACTGCACCTGGGCTGCCAATAGGCTTTGGTACAGCAGTAACACCTGAGCGTCAATCAAGCCAAAGACTTTTTGTTCTAGTTTGTGTTATAAACATTATTGTTCTTACATGGAATTCGGTGACTTACAAGGTCAGTAAAGTTCCAATGCACCCATAACATTTTTTTTGCTCTTATATTTTTTCATTTTTAAAGTGTTTTTCCCAATAGAAGATTCTTCCAACCTAAACAGATATTTTGGGGTACCGGCTGATGGGTTGAATCACCAAATAACTTCATAAAACTCCCAGGGAGTACGATGACATATTGTGGCCAAGAGTTAATTTCTTACCAGTGGATTCCACGATTGTTAATGCCTTGCATTAAACTATAACTAAAGGCACGAGTGAAGAGGGATTCGAACAACTGTTAGCTTTTTTTGTTGCTGTCTGTGTCCCTCTTAGGGAGAGCCACCCTCTCTAATTTCCCTGTTTATCGTTACCACCAAATTTCCGGGACCTTCACACCTCAGATCAACCCCAATTTCCCCAGCTTTAGACTTCACATTTAGCCCCAGTTCCTACACCTTTACACCTCAGATCAACCCTGATTCCTCCACCTTTGCACCTCACATCAGATCAGTTCTGATTCCTGCACCTTCACACCTCACATCAGCCCCAATTAGTGCACTTTGAGACATCAGATCATACCCAATTCTTGCACCGTCACACCTCAGTTAAGCTCTAATTCCTGCACCTTCAGACATTATATCAGACCTGATTCATGCACCTTAACATCTCAAATCAGAACCAATTCCTGCACCTTCAGACATCAGATCAGCCCCAGTTCCTGGCCCTTCACACCTCAGATCACTCCAATTTCTGCACCTTCACACCTCAGATTAGAACCAATCCCTGCACCTTCAGACATAAGATCAGCCCCAATTCCTGCACTTTCAAGACCTCAGGTCAGTCCCAATTCCTGCACCTTCACACCTCAGATCAGCTCCAATTCCTGCACCTTCACACCTCAGATTAGAACCAATTCCTGTACCTTCAGACATCAGATCAGTCCCAATTCCCACACCTTCACACCTCAGATCAGTCCCAATTCTTGCACGTTCACACCTCTGTTCAATCCCAAGTCCTGCACTTTCACACCTCAGATCAGGCTTCAAATCAACTCCAATTAGTGCATCTTCATACCTCAGATCAGTCTAAATTCATCTACCCTAAGACTCGGTTCACACAGGGACGACTTGTCAGGCGACCTAGTCGCCTGACAAGTCGCCTCCCGTTCTGTACAATGGAACCGTTCTAATCGGAACGACGCAAGTCGCTCCGACTTAGAAAAAGGTTCCTGTACGACTTTGGGGGCGACTTGGGGCGACTTGCATAGACTTCTATACAGAAGTTGTTTTGCAAGTCGCCGTGGAAGTCGTTTGCAGGTCGCCTCGCTGAGGCGACCTGCAAGTCGTGCCGCCCGTGTGTGAACCGGGTCTAACACCTCAGTTTAGAACCAATTCCTGCATCTTCACACCTCAGATCATCCCCAGTTCCTGCACCTTCACACCTCAGATAAGCCCCAATTCCTCCACCTTGATACCTCAGATCTATCTCAATTCCTGCACCTTCACACCTCAGTTCAATCCAAATTCCAGCACCTTCCCACCTCAGATCAATCTCAGTTCCTTCACACCTGATTTCAATCCCAACTCCTGCACCTTCACACTTCAGTTCAATCCCAATTCCCGCACCTTCACACCTCACATCACCCCGATTCCTGCATCTTCAGATGTCAGATCAATCTCGATTCCTTCACCTTCTCATCTCACATCCTCTTGATTGCTGCACCTTCAGACATCAGATCAGCTCCACCTTCACACCTCAGATTTGGAAAGAGAAATAAGAGGTTTGTAATTAATTCTACAATAAACCTTTATTGTGAAAAAAAAGAAGAGGGTAGGTGAGCAGGCTTCTTTATGTATAGTACATAGACATCCGGAGCAGAAGGGTAGGATGGCAGTCACCTGAACATCAGTGATGTTTAAAGGAGTGGGTGAACTGAAGGTTGCTGCCCCCTGCTCTTTAATATTCTCCTTCCCCAGCAGCTACATAAAAGGTTATGTATGGAGGTGAAGGGAGGGGCAGAGGAGCTAGGCCAGCACAGACAGTAAATGGACATTGGAGAGAGGGAAGATGTGCAAGGAAAGAGGGGTGCTAGGGAATTAACTCTTGCTGGAGTAGTTGCATTTGCTAGAAAGTTCAGAGGCAAAATGCAAGTTAATAAGAAATCTTTTTTATGAGTAAGAAAAAAAAATACGAACAAACATTTCAAATATTTAATTTTTGTTTGCTATTTTTTTGGTAACAGGGCCTCTTTATTTAAAAATTCCTATTACCAAACTGAAATCGCATAGGAAGCAATTGTAGATGCACTGGAATAATCGTATTCACAGATATTAAACCAGATTTCCGGAGACTCGATTCTAAGCGATGAAAGGAAAAACACATCGACCACACACGTTTATCCCTAAAAGAAAAAAAAAAAAAAAAACTCGTTTACGGGAGCTTCGCAAGAAGGTGGCAGCCAAGCGGTTAATCCGGTCTTGTGATCACATCCTCAGGTGACCTCGGGAGAGTTTATATCAATGTCACTCCCTAATGGGAAGCTGCTGCGTCTGGTTTGTGCCAGCCTTTCCACGAGTGACCGCCTCATGTGACTGAACCAGTGACCGCCTCGTGCGTGTTTCGCATTGCAGACGCTGCGCTGCAACCCAGGAGAATGCAGAGCGAAGGGGAGAAGAGAGAGGGGTTTTTTATTTATTTTTTTTCTGCCATGCTCTCCCTGGTTTTTCGCAGGAAATTGCCCGGCACCCCAGGCTACAACTCTTAAACAAACTCGTAATTGTAAGCAGCAGATCATGAGCAGGCCGCTCTGAGCCGCACATGACACAAATTCCTCAGCCGTGCTTTGGGAGGGTAGAAATGGGTGTGGGAAGAATTCTTTTTTGCAGCGACTCATAACTGTTTGCATAACTGTTTGCACACGGATATTCTAGCCAATGATATGTTGGATAAGGTTGAGGTTACTATCGGAAGGGCTGCATACCATGTGCTGGAAAAATCGCAAAAATTATTAGATGCATTTAAGACCCCTTTCACACCGGGGCGGTGCGGGTGTTTTCGGTAAAGCGCCGTGGAGCTTTTCGGCCGCTAGCGGGGCGCATTTAACCCCCACTAGCGGCCGAAGAAAGGGTTAATAGTGCCCGTGTTGCGGCGCTGCCGAAGCCCTTTGCAGGCGCTTCGGCAGCGCTGCCTATTCATTTCAATGGGCAGGGCGTTTTGGGAGCGGCTCCTGCAGAGGCCCCAAAGATGCTGCTTGCAGGACTTTTTTTCCCGTCCTGCAAGCGCACCGCCCCAGTGTGAAAGCACTCAGGCTTTCACACTGGGGTGGCTTGAGAGGCACTTTTCAGGTGCTTTACAGGCACTATTTTTAGCTCTTAAACGCCTGAAAAGCGCTCCAGTGTGAAAGGGGTCTTAGGTCTCATTCACATATCCGTCCAGTAATGCAAAGGGGCCGCCTTTGCCCACACGGGACTGAACCGGTGTTCCATGCATCCATATGCAGGCGGTCCCATTCATGTCTATTGGGATGCAGCCGCTGCACAGACACAGCCACTGGTCCCAATCCGACAGCCGTGAAGGAATGTGTTCTTGAACGCAGACAGTGTGAGTTCAGGGGAGATGCACCCGCACAGCTGTCGACCACTTGCGGACCACCTGCCCGCAAAATACTGCGGACGAGTGTCCTCCCGTGCAGGCAAAGCGATGTACCAGTACATCTGTGCCTGCTTCCAGGTTTAGGGCGCTTGCATTCATGCCCCCGCCCGCCCCCCGAGTCTGTCAGAAAGTCCTGGCGAATGATTCACGGCCAGGACCTGCTGGTTGGCTGTGTGCAATCACAGCCCAGAGCCCTGCATTGGCAATAAACACAGGGCTTTGCACAGAGGAAACACTCTCTCTGTTTCTTATCCCTGCAAAAGGAGAAGAAATAAAGAGACATTTAGACCCCTTTCACACTGAGGCGCTTTGCAGGCGCTTCCACGCTAAAAAAAGCGTCAGAAAAGCTCACGAAAACCTATTTCCATTAAAATCAATGAATGCTTTCACACTGGGGCAATGCACTGGCAGGGCGGTGAAAAAAGTCCCTCTTCATTAAAATGAATGGAAAGCTCTTTAAAAGCGGCTGAAAAGCTCTTCAAAAGCACTCAGTATTTTACTGCCAGTTTGGAAGCACCTCAGTGTGAAAGGGGCCTAAGGCCCCTTTCACACTGGGGCGGTTTTCAGGCGCTATTGCGCTAAAAATAGCGCCTGCAAACCGACCCGAAAGTGCCGCTGCTTTGTCACCAATGTGAAAGCCCCGAGCGGTGAAAGAGCGGTGTGTATACTGCTCCTCCACTGCTCCTGCCCATTGAAATCAATGGGACACCGCGGCAATACCGCCGACAAAGCGCCTCTGCGGTGGTTTTTAACCCTTTCTTGGCCGCTAGCGGGAGGTAAAACTGCCCCGCTAGCGGCCGAATATCGACGGTAAAGTGTCGCTAACAATAGCGGCGTTTTACCGCCGACGCCGCCCCCGCCCCAGTGTGAAAGGGGCCTAAGTAACAAATTTAGCACACAGTACACATTGTTAGGCACACATTTAACCCCCTCGATCGCTCCAGAATTTAACCCCTTCCCAGCCAGTATCACTAGTACAGTGACAGTGTACATTATTCGCGTACAGTATTGCATGACCACGCAATCGCCAGTTAAAGTAGTGCAGTGCTGAATAGCAAAAAAGAGGCCAGGTCATGAAGGGGGTAAAACCTTCCGGAGCTGAAGTGGTTAATTTGGGACTAGCGGCTGTGTCCGTGCAGCCGCTGCATCCCAATAGACATAAACAGGACTGCCTGCACACAGGTGCACGGAACAACTGTGCAGGGGCGGACTGACCATTGAGCCACTGGGGCACTGCCCGAGGGCCCTGGGCCACTTGGGGGGCCCCATCAGGGTTATCAGTCCGCCCCTGCAACTGTGCAATCATTTGCGTGCAAAGACGGTTCTTATATGGACGAGTACGCACATGTGAATGAGACCTAAAATGCGTTTTAAGCTCATTTCCAGCACATGGTAACCAGCCCTTCCAGTAGTAACCTCAAATTTACCCAACTGTGAGCCAACCATTAGGCTCGCAACGACAGTCCAATTGACTTCAATGGGTGAGTTTGACTGATGGTGTTATCTCAGCCTAGGAGAGGTCACTGACTGGGACTCGAGGATAGCAATTTAGCAATGAATGCAAGGTACAGATTTTTAAAAAAAATATTTTACTGTTTCTGTATATCGCAACTTGACAGATATCTAGTCATGGAAACCTGTAAAGAGCTTCATTTCTTGTTAAAAAAAAAAAAAAAACCTGTAAAGAGCTGGCAAGGTGAGCATTACTGGGTTATGGGAGCCCCTTTGGAAAAAAAAAAACTAAAAGCTGAATGGGCAAATACCAAATACCAGCACCTGGCCTTGAATAGAAAGTAAAGGAGAATCGTCAAACTGGTGTGGTGTCATCACTCTGCTCTCTCCTCTTATCAGAAAACTCCTAGTGTTAGACTGAAGTGTAATACCGCGTAGAGCCTTATTGGCATGCACTGGGGTTCCTTTCTTTCCAAATCTCAGCCTCACTGTGCAGGGGGATTACAGGAAGCTAATATAAAGGCAGATTCAAGTACTTATTATAGCTGCATTTAAAAACAATGTTAACAATTAAAAAATATAATTTTTTTTGCCTGGAATTGAGCTTTAACAGTAAAATTGTCTTTTTAAATACACTATATTGTCAAAAGTATTGGGACGCCTGCCTTTACACGCACATGAACTTTAATGGCATCCCAGTCTTAGCCCGTAGGGTTCAATATTGAGTTGGCTCACCCTTTGCAGCTATAACAGCTTCAACTCTTCTGGGAAGGCCGTCCGCAAGGTTTAGGAGTGTGTCTATGGGAATGTTTGACTGTTCTTCCAGAAGCGCCTTCGTGAGGTCAGGCACGGATGTTGGATGAGAAGGCCTGACTCACAGTCTCCGCTCTAATTCATCCCAAAGGTGTGCAGGCCAGTCAAGTTCCTCCACCCCAAACTTGCTCATCCATGTCTTTATGGGCCTTGCTTTGTGGGCTGGCCCAAATCATTTGGTGGAGGGGGGATTATGGTGTGGGGTTGTTTTCCAGGGGTTGGGCTTGGCCCCTTATTTCCAGTGAAGGGAAGTCTTAAGGCGTCAGCATACCAAGACATTTTGGACAATTTCATGGCCCCAACTTTGTGGGAACAGCTTGGTGATGGCCCCTTCCTGTTCCAACATGACTGCGCACCAGTGTACAAAGCAAGGTCCATAAAGACATGGATGTGTGAGTTTGGGGTGGAGGAACTTGACTGGCCTGCACAGAGTCCTGACCTCAACCCGATAGAACACCTTTGGGATGAATTAGAGCGGAGACTGCGGGCCAGGCCTTCTCACTCAACATCAGCGCCTGACCTCACAAATGCGCTTTTGGAAGAATGGTCAAACATTCCCATAGACACACTCCTAAACCTTGTGGACGGCCTTCCCAGAAGAGTTGAAGCTGTTATAGCTGCAAAGGGTGGGCCAACTCAATATTGAACCCTATGGACTAAGACTGGGATGCCATTAAAGTTCATGTGTGTGTAAAGGCAGGCGTCCCAATTCTTTTGACCATATAGTGTAAATGAATAATGTTGTTAAAATAATTACTGTTTGGGACAACAAACATGGCTGCAGCTACAGCGTGTAAGCATAGTAAACCCCATGAAGATATTCCCGCAGTTGGTTCCACGGGCCCTCGATTGTTTGTGTGTTGATAATCGCGCTCCAGACCTTTCCAGAACGAACTCTGCTGGAAGGAGGGCAAGTGGCTTACATAAAGAGATGCTTTTAATTGGCAGCAAAAGGGAAAGCAAGTCTGGTGTATTAATCCTAATCACAAGTTTGCTGTAATCCTTCTCAGATCCTGTCTGCCTGTAAACAGGTATAGCTTCTAAAGGGAGAGACGCATAAGGAAGATTATCTCAGATTTACACCAGTTCTTTTTGATTAGAACATGATGACAGCTGCAGGGTAGTGATACCCAAAGGGAGAGGAAGGGCTATATACTAATGACCTGACTGTTTTAGACTTAAAGGCGTTGTAAACTCTCTTTTTTTTTTTTAAATAACAAACATATCATACTTACCTCCACTGTGCAGTTCGTTTTGCACAGACTGGCCTCGATCCTCGACTTCTAGGGCCCCCCAGCAGCGCTGGTAGCTCCTCCCCGCATCTTGTGTCCACGTTGGAGAAGGCTTTCCTAAGGTGGACATCCATGCGGGTGCGCTCCTGAGAACTGCATCATTGGATTGGATTGCTGGTGTAAAGGTAACCTGGAGCGGTCCGTAGCCGAAAGGGAAGCCTTCTGATGGGGATGGAGAACCACTGGGTCTGGCCAGAGTGTCGGGTCCCTGGCCTTCTGGCCTTCTGGCCTAGAATGGGGTAGCTCTAGCTCCGGTTAGTTTTTCGGGAAAGAACACTGGCTCCTCCTTCGGGGGGGGGGGGGGGGGGGGAGTGGGTAGTATTCCCCGAATGTAATTAGGTAGGAGGGATGGGAGCGCCGGTGAGGCCTGATGGTAAAGGGCTCTCACCAACCTTCCAGAACTTCAGGCCTTCCTGGCTGGGGTGGGGGCTGCTGTGGTCTGGGCTGGTGGTCAGGGTTGCCCGAAAAGCCAGTGGTGAATGTGACCCTGAAGTGGCAGTTCAGGGGTGCCGTACAGTCACAGTGTTCAGGCACTTGATTTATGGCACCATGGTCTCTTCACCACAACACACGTTTTTCGCACCTGCCTCTAGGACCGAGCCTTTTGGCTAGGACCAGGGAAAATTTTTATTCTTGGCCGGAGGGCCGGCCGTTGTATTACACAATGGTCACTTTTCACTCTCCCACTTCCTTCTCCCCACTTTCTTTTTATGTATCCCCGTGTTTGTCACTTTTTTGTATTTCTTTGTTTGATGTGTATACACGTTTGTCACTGTGTGATGAGTAGGGTGTGGGTCCTCGGGCCTACTCTGAAAGTCTTGGGAGGGGGTGGACATAGGCCTTCTGGCTTGGTTCGCCCTCTCCCATGGGGTCTCCCTTCAGGGGAGTCCCACCTAGTACTTGGGTGGGTCTGTTTCGGCAGACCTTCCAGAGAACGGGGGTCCGTCTGGTTTCGGCCAGATGGACCCATGTGAAGTACCTCAGTCCCCGTCTGGAGCCTAACGCCCCCGGAGGATCAGGGTAAAGTCCTTCCCTAGTGGAGGATCAGTGTAACACCCGTACACGTTTTTGTGTGTCACTCTTTATGTGTGTGCACTTTATTTGGCACCAGGTGGAAGTTTTTTGGGTGTGTTTTGCACTCCACTGGCTTTTCAAAAAAAAAATTGGATTTGATTGACAGCAGTGGGAGCCAATGGCTGCGCTGCTATCAATCTATCCAATCAAGAGCCGAGACAAAGGGGCAGAGAGGAAGAGCGCGTCTCCGCCGAGGGAACGAACGGGCTCAGGTGAGTAAAACAGGGCCGAGTCCTGCATTCTGTGTGAATGTACACAGATGCAGGACTCGGGAGCGCACCCGCACGGGTGTCCACCTTAGGAGACACTGATGTCAGAAGTTTTTTCACCTTAATGCATAGGATGCATTAAGGTGAAAAAATACGAGGGTTTACAACCCCTTTAACCACCTGCCATCCGCTGCGCACCGATATACGTCGGCGCAATGGCAGCGGTGGGCAAATGGGCGAACCTGTACGTCCCCTTTAATTGGCGGGGCTAGCGGGCGCATGCCCGCCGCGTACAGAGTGACCGTGCCTGCGGGACCCACAGACTCAATGCCCACCGGTGTCCCGCCGATCGTGTCACGGAGCCGCAGAACGGGGAGATGCTTATGTAAACAAGGCATTTCCCCATTCTGCCTAGTGACATGACAGAGATCACCGCTCCCTATAATGGGGAGCAGTGATCGCTGTCATGTGAGTGGAAGCCCACCCCCCCCACACAGTTAGAATCACTCCCTAGGACACACTTAACCTCTTGATCGCCCCCTACTGTTTAACCCCTTCCCTGCCAGTGTCATTTACACAGCAATGCATTTTTATAGCACTGATCACATAAATGACAATGGTCCCAAAATAGTGTCAAAAGTGTCCGATGTGTCCACCATAATGTCGCAGTCACGATAAAAATCGCAGATCGCCGCCATTACTAAAAAAAAAAAAAAATTAATAATAAAAATGCCATAAAACTATCCCCTATTTTGTAGACGCTATAACTTTTGCGCAAGCCAATCAAAATACGCTTATTGTGATTTTTTTTTTTTTAACAAAAATATATAGAAGAATACATATCGGCCTAAACTGAGGAAAAAATGTGTTTTTTTACATATTTTTGGGGGATATTTATTATAGCAAATTTTTTTTCAAAATTTCTGCTCTTTTTTTGTTTATAGCGCAAAAAAATAAAAACCGCAGAGGTGATCAAATACCACCAAAAGAAAGCTCTATTTGTGGGGAAAGAAAGGACGTCAATTTTGTCGCACAACCGCGCAATTGTCAGTTAAAGCAACACAGTGCAGAATCGCAAAAAGTGCTCTGGTTAGGAAGGGGGTAAAATCTTCCAGGGCTGAAGCGGTTAAAGAGGACTGGTCACCGATGAGCATCTGTAATGATTTGAAGCTTCATTCTTGAATTGGAAAAGTCCAGCCTTATTCTTTTTTTAATCACTATTTACTTGTCTTCTCTCCCTGCCCCTGTCTTGGCTCAGTAAATGACCCGAAGGGCCTGGTATACATTAGGGAGGACCCCACGCTGATTTTTTTTTCCTCTTAAATTTTAATTGCCAGCATGTTCTTTTTTTTACATCCAGCTGTCAGCAGGGAACCCGCTGACAGCTGATGAATCATTCGTTGTTAAGGACACAATGGCCGGACACTTCCCGGCTCCTACCTTAGCAACCAGCTCAATGCGATAAATGACCGCATTAAAGAATGCAGTAATTACTGCTCGATCAGACACACACCGCACTCGTTATTTAATGCAAAATTCTTAGTGAATTGCACTTTAAAACTGATTTAATGTAGGAGCTAATTTACGGCATTTTATTTGCTGTTATTTAACTCTTAGTGAATTGACCCCATAGTTACATAGTTAGTCTGGTTGAAAAAAGGCACAAGTCCATCCTAATCCTTATGCTGTTAACATTAGTAAATAGATAGGATGGTATTTTACATTTACTTGTTTAAGGCTGGGTTCACACTGGAGATCGCAGCGGCTTACAGCAGGAATCCGGTGCGTCTCCATTCACCGTTTCAGGTCCCATTTCAGCCCGAATTTTGGGCTGAATTCAGACCTGAAACGGACCAAAAGACGGTGCAATTCGCACCAGAGTTTCTGCGGAGATTTGTGAACCGGCTCCATAGAGAGGGTAATTCATCCCTACCGGGAGAAGACAGTGATTATAGTTGCGGCTATAGCAGCCACTGGAGATAATCGCAAGAGAGTCTGGCAGGGTGGTTGTACCCAAGTTGATCGAATGATCAACTTGGTACATTCAGCCTACCCATTAACGGTTCGAATCTTGGCCGGTTCCTGCTGAACCAACCGAGATTCGAACCGTGTATTCTTGTCTTCAGATTTACCAAAACCATGTAGTACAAGGGCCTGCCTGACTGCATACATTTTGAAACTCTTATGCCCCGTACACACGGTCAGACTTTGTTCGGACATTCCGACAAAAAAAGTCCTAGGATTTTTTCCGACGGATGTTGGCTCAAACTTGTCTTGCATACACATGGTCACACAAAGTTGTCGGAAAATCCTATCGTTCTAAACGCGGTGACGTAAAACACGTAAGTCGGGACTATAAACGGGGCAGTGGCCAATAGCTTTCATCTCTTTATTTATTCTGAGCATGCGTGGCACTTTGTCCGTCGGATTTGTGTACACACGATCGGAATTTCCGACAACGGATTTTGTTGTCGGAAAATTTTATAGCCTGCTCTCAAACTTTGTGTGTCAGAAAAATCCGATGGAAAATGTGTGATGGAGCCCACACACGGTCGGAATTTCAGACAACAAGGTCCTATCACACATTTTCCGTCGGAAAATCCGATCTTGTGTACGGGGCATTAAGGTTTGACCTCATATGATATGGTTTTGGTAAATCTGAAGACAAAAATCTGCAGAAAATCTAATAGTGGGTATGGGGTCTTAGTCCTGAGGTCAGACCAGGGGCGGATCCGGGGGGGGGACAATTGCCCCCCCATGAGAATGCGGGTGAGAGCGAAGGCGACTGGCTCCGCGGGTGAGAGAGCGGATGGGCCGGGCGGGTGATAATTTGAGAGAGAGGGCGGGTGAGAGAGCGTGCGGGCTGGGCGGGTGAGAGTCTAAGAGAGTGGGTGGGCTGCTGGCCAATCAGGGAGCCGGCAGTCGGGGGAGCAGAGAGATGCCCGCCCTGCATCCCTGCAGTTCCGCCCTCGCTGTGCAGGCAGCCGCGGGCAGCAGAGAGATTACATTATCTCTATGCTGCCTGACTCTCTAGGACACAGCAGGAAAGTGACACAGACAGTTATAGCAGGCAAGTGCCAATCCGCATCTGGTAGCAGGCGACGTGGCAAGTGACAATCTGCATCTGGTGGCAGGCGACGTGGCAAGTGACAATCTGCATCTGGTGGCAGGCAACGTGGCAAGAGACAGTCTGCATTTGGTGGCAGGCGACGTGGCAAGTGACAATCTGCATTTGGTGGCAGGTGACGTGGCATGTGACAATCCGCAACGTGTGGCAGGTGATGTGGCAAGAGACAATCCACACCTGGCGGCAGGCGACGTGGCAAGTGACACGCTCAGGGCTCCCACTGATTCTGCATTATGGTGAGTTGATCTATGTCATTTTATATAGCAATGTAATAATAGAAATAATGTGCTTCAATCATCCAGACACCATAACAACCATGGTGCCATGATGATTGAAGCGCCAACACCAGCCATTTCCCCGATAAATTGCCGTCATTTCTGGTAGTGCCCCTCCCCAGACTAAACTATGGATCTGCCCCTGGGTCAGACTACACAGGCTCTAATAGTCTGACACTTGGGTTACAATTCTGCTTTGACAGGGAGAGAATACAATTATGCCGCGTACACACGATCAGACTTCTCGTCGGAAAAAGATATGACGGCTTTTCTGACAGGATTCCACCCAAACTTGCCTTGCATACACACGGTCACGCAACAGTTCGCTGAACTTACGACAAGAACGCGGTGACATACAACACTACGACGAGCCGAGAAAATGAAGTTCAATGCTTCCGAGCATGCATCAAATTGTTTCCGAGCATGCGTCGAATTGTTTCTGAGCATCTGTAGGGATTTTGCAGGTCGGAATTGCCACAGACGATCGCATTTTCGGATAGGAACTTTTTCCGTCCAAAAAATGAAGCACATGCTCTCAGTCTTTTGCTGGCTGGAATTCGGCCAGCAAAAGTCCGATGGAGCATACACACGGTGGCAAAAAACTCTCATCGGCCTTTTTGCGGGCTGAAATTCCGATCGCGTGTACGCGGCATAAGAGTATATGTAAAGTTGGGTAGGCAGCTGGTGGTTGGTGGTCTTTCTATGCTTTCATCCAATCTGCTGCAGTCAGTCTATTTCCCCTGCTGGTTGATTGACAGCCGCCCCTACCATTTAGCAGCTGAAGCAGAGACTTGCTGTAAAATGTAACTGCCCCCCTTTTTTTTTAGCTGGACAGCTTGGCCTGGTACAGTTAGTGGAAAAATAACAAATCTACTGGAAGGATCTGCAGGTAATAAAACTATATTCTGGATTCTGGGAAGTGGAGGGGGGGGGGACTGAGAAAAACAAACACTGCTGGTTAATTCTACTGATAGACTATTGACTATAAAACTATTCATAGACTGCATCATATATGCCATTTTTTTCATTCTGCTGGCAGTTAAACTTTGAATACCAGCACACATAGCTATCCCTGTAAGGCTACAGTTTTATAACTAAGAGTGGGTTCAGATTTAGACAGATGCCCGTTCCTGACTGCTTCTCTTTAAACCCGCTATAGACATCAATGAGTGATCAGACGTGTATGCGCAATCTGTCCGTCTCGTGATCTCCTTTGGGCCAGCTTCTTCCCAAAAAAGGACTGTTCTGGTTACATTAGTGGTCCTGATGGAAGAGGACCAGGAGTGACTGGATTTATGCAGGAATGTGATGTTTAGCTTTATTGCTAAAAATGTCCAGGCTTACCTATTTATATTTCCCTTTATTGAGCGTTACTTTCTTTGTCTGAGCCTGATCATTGTGCTGGAGCAAAAAAAAAAAGTTTATTAGAGCTCTAGACCAGGGGTCTCCAAACTTTCTAAACAAAGGGCCGGTTTACTGTCCTTCAGACTTTTCAGGGGGGCCGGACTGTGGCCAGTGGGAGCAAACCATGCTCCATCATTAGTATTAGGGAGAGTAATAGTGCCCAGTCATTGGTGTCAGTGGGAGGAATAGTGCCCAGTCATTGGTATCAGTTGGAGAAATGGTGCCCCATTCATTGGTATCAGTTGGAGGAATGGTGCCCCATCATTGGTATCAGTTGGAGGAATGGTGCTTCATTCATTGGTATCAGTTGGAGGAATGGTGCCCCATTCATTGGTATCAGTTGGAGGAATAGTGCCCCATCATTGGTATCAGTTGGAGGAATGGTGCTTCATTCATTGTTATCAGTTGGAGGAATGGTGCCCCATTCATTGGTATCAGTTGGCAGAATGGTGCCCCATCATTGGTATCAGTTGGAGGAATGGTGCTTCATTCATTGGTATCAGTTGGAGGAATGGTGCCCCATTCATTGGTATCAGTTGGAAGAATAGTGCCCCATCATTGGTATCAGTTGGAGGAATGGTACCCCATTCATTGGTATCAGTTGGAAGAATGGTGCCCCATCATTGGTATCAGTTGGAGAAATAGTGCCCCATCATTGGTATCAGTTGGAGGAATGGTGCTTCATTCATTGGTATCAGTTGGAGGAATGGTGCCCCATTCATTGGTATCAGTTGGAGGAATAGTGCCCCATCGTTGGTATCAGTTGGAGGAATGGTGCTTCATTCATTGGTATCAGTTGGAGGAATGGTGCCGGTATTAGTTGGAGGAATAGTGCCCCATCATTGGTATCAGTTGGAGGAATAGTGCCCCATCATTGGTATCAGTTGGAGGAATGGTGCCCCATCATTGGTATCAGTTGGAGGAATGATGCCCCATCATTGGTATCAGTTGGAGGAATGATGCCCCATCATTGGTATCAGTTGGAGGAATGGTGCCCCATTAATTGGTTATCAGTTGGAGGAATGGTGCCCCATCATTGGTATCAGTTGGAGGAATAGTGCCCCATCATTGGTATCAGTTGGAGGAATAGTGCCCCATCATTGGTATCAATTGGAGTAATAGTGCCCCATCATTGGTGTCAGTGGGAGGAATAATGCCCCATTGTTGGTGTCAGTTGCAGGAACTATGCCCCAATGTTGCTGACAGTGGGGGAAATAATGCCCCAAGGGCTGGCAAAAAGCAAGCAAAGGGCCGCGACTGGCCCCCGGGCCGCAGTTTGGAGACCACTGCTCTAGACCAAGGGTCTAAAAGGAAAAGGCCAATATTTTTTTTTTCACATTGGCGTTACTTCATAACAATAAAACAATGCGTTTCGGGTGCCTAAAGCTGACTTAAACTCTCCAATTAAAAACTGCGAGCAGGCAGGCTCTTTATTGTAATGTCTCTTCAGCAATAAAATAAACCTACCTGCCTGTTCACACTTATCTTTAGAATGTACACTGAGCTGCATATGCGCAGCACGGATACTGTGATCCTTTCACACAGGCTTGTCCGTTTGCTGGGGGATCGCTCCGTTGATCCCCCTTGAGAAGGTGGATGACAGGTCCGTCCCCGCTCACTGTTCAGAGACGGACCTGTCAGTGGCCCCCTCTCCTCTATGGGGAGATCATATGAAAACGATCCGCCTGTCCGTTTTCATCCGATCCCATCTGCAAGACGGATGCAAAATAGGGTCTCCATCCATCTGAATTTGGCGGACAGGATCGGATCGGATACCAGCAGGTATCAGCGGACATGTCGCCGCTGACATCCGCTGCCCCATTGGGGGTGAATGGAGTGTCCGATCAGGTCCTCCTGAAAAACTGACAGGCGGACCTGATCAGAAAGCCGGTGTGAAAGGGGCCTCACTGAACTCCTGCACATGTGCAGGAGCGATGCCATCTATCTTGGAGATATTTCTATGCTGACAAGTGAGACCTGCTCCTTCCAACTATCCCCAAGTGTGTCTCGACGAAGCAAAACAGCGAAACGCGTTGATGCACAGGGGCTCACTGCCGTTTATTTGGTGTCAACTCCCTTGTTTACACTTGTCACGGAACGTCCCTCACTCCGCTTGAGTGCTTCCGTCAGTATACCACTTCCTAAGTTCTGGAACACGAGTCCAATGGATCTGGCTATAGGAACCCCCAAGAACTAGACAACACCAGTCTTGGAGTACATCAGAACTACTTCTTTATTTGAGATCTCACACACATTTATACACCAGGCTGACTCAAAGCTAACCTAATTAACATGAGCTCCAATAGGAGTCGTCCCGTCTCCTACATTGTATAGAGGACAATGTGATCAGCTTATTCAATTAACATACATTACCATAAACATCAACACAGGGTTAATTAGAACAAACAACAATGAGTTGAATACCCTTAGAACCTAGACTAAACTTATTTACATTAAACACATTATAGCTGACATCAGGCAGGTGAGTGGAGTTGATGACATTAGCATCTCCTCACAGGATGTGTCCCAACAGTATAATTCAGTCTTATCATTCGAATATGGCATATAAAGGGTTCCAGAGTCTGTGTGTTTTGGGGGGACATGGAGCTGAATCCAAAGTAACACCAACCCCAGGGTCCCCAGGCATACAGCTCACAGAGAGCACCATTCCCCCAAATGCTAGGGCCCATAATCGGTGGGCAAGAGGCTTGCGTTCAGTCCCCTCCAATAGCCTCTGTCCCGGGTGAGTCTGTCACAACACTAGATACTCGTTACTATCATAATCCTATCGTATGTTTTTAATTCTTTTTTTACTTGACCTGTTTGATATGACATATTGTTAATAAAATATATTTTTGTACTATATCATTGTCCATCTTGCCTGTAAAGTCTGAATTAGGGCCCTGTGGCTCTTTACCCCTTTTCTCTTCCAATCAAGTTTATACGGATGTGGCTTTAGAAGTATTATTTCAATTTTTACGAGTGATGCCATCTCTCGCCAGCCAGTCAAGACAGCCTAGCACCTGAAAGAAGGTAGGTAGAAGATGCTGACATCGGTGAGGGACCTCAAACCTGTTCTGGACATTTTATAGATAGGCAACTCTCATCCTCATATTATTATCTTTCTTATTAATATCTATTGCAGTAGGGAAGAGTTATTTGGAAAGATGCTGAGTGTATCTTTTGTATTTGTTCCCTACTGCAGTAGTTATTATTCATTTAGAACAGAGGTTGAAGCAGAGGTAAGTATTGCAGACTTTAGTCTGACTTTAAAGTGGAACTTAAAGTCGTGTTCCACTGTATAAAACGTTTTTTTATTTGTTTTTGCTAAATGCCAAAGATTATGACTTACACATATATAACTCACTTTTTCTGTTTTGCTTGATTAATGATGTCCGTTTTCTTTAAAAAAATAAACCTATAAATTTTCATAGAGATCGTTTTCATCTTGCCTGTGGGCATGTGAAGCCCACAGGCATCCTCTTCCTCGGGATACGGTGCTGCTGATTGACCAGCACGCACCGACCGTTCAATCCCCGATCTTGCGCATGCGCAGTACTCTTTAATCGGAAGCGTCGTCAACTGCTCAGGTTGCCATCACAGTGGGCGTAGGCGGCGGAAGTCCCGCCCCGTTGTGATGGCAACCTAGCCCTCGGCGCTGCCCAACTGACTCCTGGGAAATGATGACACACATCTCCCAGGAGCAGTAGCGAGCAGAGACGCCGAGGGAAATGACGTCATTGGCCAGGCACTGGAAGAGGCAGATTTCGAGGGACCACCTAGCAACAGGGATAAAAAGCTAAGTAAAAAAAAAACTTTCTCCAATTTATTTTTTTTACTTGACTTCATGCACATTTATTAATTTTTTTTGGGGTGGAACACCACTTTAACAGTATCTGAGCACCACAAACTGAAAATGCTATTTAATTTAGTTTGGATATTTAGTTTAGTTTAGTTTGCATTTAGTTTGCATATTCAAAGCAAACTCCCCCAGGAATGTCTCCATTCCTTTTTTTTGTTGAGAAATCACTTTGAAAAACATCACTTTGAAAAACATCCCCCTGGCATTTCTAGCCATGGCCATCTTCATTAAGGGCAGGTGATTCATGTAGCATTTACTTCCTGTAATCCATCTGCTCTTATCTCAGGCATGCAGGCAGGAGGGCGTGCTTAGCTGAGAAAGCCCCTCCTCCCCATCCTCCAGATGAAAGAATATAAATGCCTATGGAGACTCCTGGGATGTATGACATCGTTTCGACCCAGGCCAGAAACCAGAAAGCAACTGATGAAATGTAAAAAAAAAAAAAAAAGTTTAAACAAGTAAATAAAATATGCCTTTCTACCTATTTACTAATGCTAGCAGCATAAAAATAGCTCATTTGGTTGAGAGAGTCAAGTCTGACTTTAATGATTCCGCTTATAAAACAAATAAATAGTAATAATTTATAGTAAGCGCCATTAATTGATATGGAAATATAACAGTAAAACACAACTAAATTCATTGAAACAGAAAGCTCTTAAAAAGAACTATTAGGCTATAATCTACAATAAAAAAATAATACAAACATGTGGTTTTAGCAATAAAATGCATTGTGAGTGGATACAAATTGACTAATGAAAAAATGTAAAGTAAATGAAGAATAGAGAATCAGACAAATTTCATTATACGCATCTGGTAAAGCATAATTGGTAACAGAGTGGTTTGATAACACCTATTTAATCTATAGAATAAAATGATAAATTGGATGAATCTGAATGGTGTCCTTCATTTCATGAACTGTTCAATAAAATCCAGCACCTCATCCAATACAGTGTGTGGGGTCAAACCAAAAACCTCTCGGCATCTTCAGTTCTTCCTTTTTTTCTTGGTCTTTATCCATTCTTCAATATTAAAAAGCCGTGGTAAAGAGAGGGTCATTACTTAGTAACTCCCAAACATGTTGGCTCTTTTACAGTTTTTACACAAGAAATGAACTGAGTTTAAAGATTTACGCAGGTTTGGGGGTGTTCTAAACAAAAAGGAGGAGGTTCTCTGTCAATGTATGCCCACATCCCATATATCATGCACAGAATCTCAAACTATGCGGCAAAGGACTCATAAGGGCATATGAAATGATTCTAGTACCACAAAAATACATAGTTAAAATTCTACAATTCATTTTTACAAAGGTTAAAAGAACATACTGTATGCATAAACATGCCCAAATGTTCCTCACAAACATGTTATGCATAACCATTTTATAAGTCAAGTAGAACAGTCCACATGAAAAGCTTAACGCGTTTCGAACATTTGTTATCTTCTTCTTCAGGAGAATATTTGAACAATATCCAGCAATTGCTCTGGAAAGAAAAAGAAAAGGGGCTCTAGTAAGGAGAAGCCACAGAGAGGTATCCAATCTCTTCATTATAAGGTATTCCCCAATGTTGAATACTAGGCCCAAACATACTGTATAATCAGCCAATCTGCGATGGTCCTATGTCCAACATAGCAAGCAGCAAAATAAGGGGATTTGGGGGCTGTTCTTGTTCATATAATCTACATCAGCCTTTCTCACCCTTAATACAGAGGTACCCTTGAAATAATTTTCATGCCTTGGGGAATACATCTCTAGCTCATGGTACATTTGCCTGGCCAGTAAGTCGTAAATATAATAATACTTAAAAGAATAAAGAAAGTAGCGTACCTAGCATATTTGATACCCAGAACAACCGCCTACTCTATAAGAAAGAGAATGTTTTAGCAACAATCATGAAATGGAATAAATAATAATAATGTCCAGAAAAGAAACGCCAACAGTGAGAATGGTAGTGCTTCTTATATTGATGGTCCATGGAAAAGTGCCCACTTATATTGGTAGTCTTTTTAATGGTCCCATACATTGGTGGTCAGTAGGAGAAAAATTGTTAGGACTGGGATCTGAACCCCCCGATCTGAACCCTGTGTCCAGCAGTAACTCTTCCACCAGAGATGCCGGACAGCATCCTCTTTGATTCCTTGGATAGTCTTTCCTTGTATCTTATTTCTGGTGAACCTTGAACTACTTGCTCCTCCCATGAACTTCCTATTTAACCCATGCCTTTGCACTTTCTGTTTGCCAGAATATTGTGCTCTCTCCAGCCAATATCTTGCCCCCTTGCGTACCTGCAGCTGTCCTTATCTCCACTACCACTTGTTACCGACCTTTGACTTGTTCCTCCACTATGCTTCTGCTTGATCCCAACCTGCAACCACTTGTTACTGACCTTTGGCTTGTTTACTAACTATGCTTCTGCTTGATCCCCACCTGCTATATCTACTACTCTACTCCTGCTTATTCACATCCTGTTGGTGCGATCCTTAGGACCGTGATCTGAAACTAACATGCAGCAAAACCCACCTTCACCATCAGGAGCTCGGGTGAATACTAGTTAGTGCTTAGACCCCACAACCAGTGGCGTTGCTATGGAGGTGCGGCCCGCACCCAGGTAACACCCGCCAGAGGGTGACACCCGGCTCAGACTGGCACCGGTGCCGCATTGAGAGTGGCACCGCGGCTCCCTCCTTCCCTTCCGGGATCTCCTCTCCTCTGCTCCATGCGATCTGCGGGGAGAGTGGGGGAGGAGGGAGTGAGGCAGAGATAGACTGGGTGCCCGGGATCCAACCGTCCCCACACACACCTCCACACGGCGCGGCCGCGGCTGCACTCACTGCAGCTTCCTCCTTGGCTGAGTTGGCTCTGACGTGTACACAGGCAGGGAGGAAGACCCGAGGATGTGGAGGGACACCATCCACGCTACAGCACCTGCCCTGAAGTATGCAACAGGAGTGTTGCAGAGGAGGGGGACATAGTGGTTGGGGGCATTGGCAGGTAACAATTATACTGCCAGGAGTGATCCCGCTCCATCCACCCCCCCCGATCCAATTCCGGCTCCATCCATCCCCCCAATCACATCCCAGCTCCATCTATTGTGGTAGGTTAAGGGGGGGGGAGAACCACACCGACCCACTAGCCTGTTTAGTGCCGGGGGGGTGGGGTGGGGGGTGACACCATGTATTACCGCACCAGGTGACACCAACCCTAGTGACGCCACTGCCTGCCACTCAGGTAAGCCCACGTTATCTGCCAGGGTGACCTCCTTGTGTACTTATCCTGCTGGTCAGTATGAGCCCCTCTGCTGCTATAGCTACTGGTCTTGATTCTGGCCCCTGACCATGACAAAATTGCTCTTACATTATTGACCAGTGGGAAAATTTCTCCTCTTACAGACAGCTAAAAAAGATAACTGATATCAGTGGTTACTGGGTGCTAGAAATTCTTTTTTTCTTTTCATAGTAACCTCTAAAGGAACTGCAGAGTTCCACAGAAACCTGATTGAGAAACCCATTTCTACATGTTGACCAAAAGACTATTTACTTGTTCTATTTTGGTTTGAGAAGAGTCTGGCCAGGAGACACCATACTCTGCAATCCTGACCACAGCCCATCACATCAACTCAGCTTCATTTATTCATTATCTGTCAGCATGTGAGGTGAGGCAATTGACAGGCCAACAGATGGCGGACTTCAGGTGACCTCTGAGCCTCTGATTTCTTTGGCAGTAAATAACTCTTGCACTTGTATTCTCACAGGTACTTTTAAAAGTACAGTATATCCAAACCCAAAAACTAAAATGTAATATATTGCAGCTTACCAGTGATTAGTTGTAGCTGGCTGCATTAGTTTTATTTAAGTTTAATTTTATCTTTATGTAGCACCCTGGAGTTTAGGAAGGGTTGCTCCTCACACATTTTTCTGCCAGGAATAATTATCCTGGTTGATTGTTAGAGATCTATTGATTTCTCCACAAGTTTGGCCTTTTTGCACGTTTCTCTTCTACCACTAGGTACCCGGGTACTTGGTGGTACTAGATATGAGAAGGGCAACACAAGGTTAGGTTATGGGTATATGGGGTATCTCAGCCAATGGGCAGGGGTTTCCTTTAATCCCTTGGCCTGCTGGGAGAGCCTGGGCTGCTAGGCCGGAGATTGGGCCTATACCGGGCACATCTGGCTGCTAGGCTGTCTGAGGGCCTATCCAGAAGCAAGAGAGTAACGTAGGGTTCGGATTGTGGCTTGCAGTCCAACCAAAAGTGACGGTTCTGCTGGCCGGAGAACCTGTCATGATCGGAGGTAGAAGGGAAGCTGTCGCCACTAAGGGACCAACCACCTTGTTACCAGGGACCACAGTGAGTAACTGAAGCAAGTACCTGAGCAGCATTCTCACCAACCAGGGACGGTGATGAATCGGGAAACTTCAGTGGGTATCATGCCAGGGACCCAGCCAGCAGAGGTGACGCTTGCAGAGCAGCCTTGTGTCAAGCCAGGGACCGAGCAGGCCAGTGGGGTGAAGCTTGAGAGGTATCTTGAGTGCCAAGCTAGGGACCCAGCAGAGAAGACGGGGTGACGCTTGAGGAAGATACTACCGTGAAGATTGGAGGAGCTCAAGGGTTTCAGTGAGTGACAGTAAATTGGCGGGTCTAGTGAGAGACTGGGAGCTCAGTGGGCTGAAGAACTACAAGGAGTGAATGTAGTGGAATAGAAAGGAACTGTTAAGCTTTGTGTTAGGAACTGTTGAAGACTTTGGCCATAGGAGACAGCATTCCTACACATACAGATGTGGCGTCTTGCTGGATACCTTTTCCTGCATGGCTGTCCTCCTATCGAAATCTCGGAGTCTGGCAAATGAACTTGCGACTACCTAAGGGTGTCCTGGCCCTAACTCTCTTTCCCCCAAAAGTTTGTTAAGAGAAATAAACTCTCTTTTACATTCAAGAAGTGTCTGGCGCCCAATGACTTTAATCAGCTTGCACCCACCATGCCTCACAACCCACCATATACAGAAGAATGTCAGCTATCTCTGGCCCTGGAGGTTCTCATTAGACCGAAGGAGGCCTGGGACCTTGCTACATTTAATTTGTGATTCTGCAAGTAACACACTTCCAATCCTAGGATCTAAATGCTCACTCACCGTACTGTATCAGGAAAACAGAAACAGGAATGGACTGCAGAACTACACCCCTCCCCTCTCTTCAACATTACAGTATGGTTCTGTAGCCTTCATAGATAGCTGGAAACAATGCAGCTGATAACAGCTAACACAAGCAGAGAACACCGATAGTTATCAGCTCACAAGGTTTCTTTCAGGATCAACAGGTATTTATTTGCACTTATCAAGATATAACAAAACACTTGTTATATTTAACAGACCAAAAGGGACCAATAGGGAAAGGTTGAAGGCCAGTTTTGACATACTTTTAAGCCAGATTTTGTCAATGTTTTTACTTCAAAGGAACCCTTGAAATAATTTTTTAGGTCCCGGGAACCCCCGCTAAAACCAATTCTTTGGGTGTCAGTGTGAAAAATGTCATATTGTTGGCCAGTTGAAAGAATAATGCCCCGTACACACGATCAGACATTCCGACAACAGAACCCTAGGATTTTTTCCGGATGTTGGCTCAAACTTGTCTTGCATACACGCGGTCACACAAAGTTGTCGGAAAATCCGATCATTCTGAATGCGGTGACGTAAAACACGTACGTCGGGACTATAAACGGGGCAGTAGCCAATAGCTTTCATCTCTTTATTTATTCTGAGCATGCGTGGCACTTTGTGCGTCGGATTTGTGTACACACGATCGGAAATTCCGACAACGGATTTTGTTGTCGGAAAATTTTATAGCCTGCTCTCAAACTTTGTGTGTTGGAAAATCCAATGGAAAATGTGTGATGGAGCCAACACACGGTCAGAATTTCCGACAACAAGGTCCTATCACACATTTTCTGTCGAAAAATCCGACCGTGTGTACGGGGCATTAGAGTGGTGGTCACAATTGCCACCCTTACACACAGGTAAAATGCAAAAAATTGGTAATTGGTAAATTTTTCCTTTCCTTATGAGCGCCATGGCAGCACGCCTGGGTTTAGGGCCCTGATTCCAAGTGTGCTGACATAGAGCCGTCAGGGAAGACGACAAATGAATTGTCAAATACTTACAGCAATTTTCCTTTCCTGACAAGCCACATTGCAGCACAGCTCCCACCCAACTTGGTAGGACTAGTTACAGAATTCCAAAGCTGCAGGTTGATGCAAATTTTTGAGTTAAAGTGATTGTAAAGCTTAGAGTTTTTTTTTTTTTTTTTCAATAACAAACATGTCATACTTACCTCCACTGTGCAGTTCGTTTTGCACAGAGTGGCCCCGATCATCTTCTTCTGGGGTCCCTCGGCGGCTCTCGCGGCTCCTCCCCGCATCGTATAACCCTCTAGGAGAAGTGTTCTCCCGAGGTGGTGGTTACCTTGCAGGCGCGCTCCCGAGTTCAGCATTTGCTTTCATAGACGCAGAATGGCGGACTAGGCCCCGCCCTCCCCTGCGCCGGGTCATTGGATTTGATTGACTGTGCTGGATTTGAATGGCTGGGCTGCTATGAATCTTTCCAATCAATAGCTGAGAAAACCAGGCAGAGGAAGAGCGCGTCTCCGCCATGGGAAATTCCAGGGCTCAGGTAAGTAAAATGGGGGGGGGGGGGGGGGGGGCTGGGGATTCGGTCACTGCCAGGTGTTTTTTCACCTTAATGCATAGGATGCATTAAGGTGAAAAAACACGAGGGTTTACAACCCCTTTAAGGTCCATGACAAAGGGAAAGACTTTCAGAATAACTTGATGAAAGTGGATATTATTTTGAACAGTTTGATGATATAGGATATTATATTACTGTATTAATTAGCCTTAGATTGGCAGAATGTACTACTCAAGATTGTGGTAATTAGTATTTAAATATATACGTTCTAATGATTGGAACCTTTTTTTGGTTTGGTTTTCTTTTACTTTTGAAATAAAGGATTTAAGATTTAAGGGAAAAAAATTAATAAACAAAAAATAAAAAATACCCACCATCACAAAAGGGATGAAGCACACAAAGCCTTGACGTTTCTGTATAGAGCATATGTGGACGGGTAATCATTTTTTCCCTTGGGTCTATTTTTAACCTATACATTGTTTATATCTCAATAGCCAGGGAAGATTCCACTACCTCACGCTGGATAATCTTACAGCGTATGAGCAAATGGAACACAAACAAAACAAATGTATATGGATATAAAAATACGATCTACCTCCAGCAGAACCTAATACTGGAAAGAATGGGCTACAAATTCCATGATACAAAGGCTCTAGTGTGAAACTCTCAGCGTCGGTGTAATAGTATAATTTCCTTGAGAAGTTTGCCTGAAATTTTTCCTGGTATTAAAGTGCACGGGGTGTCACGTGGCCTTTCCCAGCAGAAGGTTACATTCTTAACACAGATGATGTTATTTCACATGCCATGATACAGCAAAATGTTTTCAATCAGATGATACAAGGTCAATACTATTTCAAGCAACCTTTCTCAATCTTTTCAACTTGGTGAACCTCCTGCTAATAATTTTTAAATCTATAGATCATGTGCGAACAGTAGGTTATAGATATAAGAATAAAAAAAATAAAGGACTGTGGTGTATGTCTGATCTACAACCAGAGGATATTATTTATGAGGAAAGGTTGCGAGGACTGAACTTACTCTCTCTGGAGAAGAGACGCTTGAGAGGGGATATGATTTCAATATACAAATACCGTACTGGTGACCCCACAATAGGGATAAAACTTTTTCGTGGAAGGGAGTTTAACAAGACTCGTGGCCACTCATTAAAATTAGAAGAAAAGAGGTTTAACCTTAAACTACGTAGAGGGTTTTTTACTGTAAGAACAGCAAGGATGTGGAATTCCCTTCCACAGGTGGTGGTCTCAGCGGGGGGGCATCGATAGTTTCAAGAAACTATTAGATAAGTACCTGAACGACCGCCACATACAGGGATATACAATGTAATACTGACATATAATCACACACATAGGTTGGACTTGATGGACTTTTCTTTTTGGATGGACTGTCTTTTTTCGACCTCACCTACTATGTAACTACCATGTAAATATGTAACCGACTGAGCGACCACCTTGCGATAATAGCCTTCATGATCCCCTTCAGTCTGGATTTTGTCCTCAACACTCCACAGAAACTGCTCTCCTAAAACTAACAAACGATCTACTAAAGGCCAAAACCAATGGACACTATTCTGTACTCCTACTCCTGGACCTCTCCGCTGCCTTTGATACAGTTGACCTCCTCAAAAAACGTCATTCCTTTGGTCACCGTGACTGTACTCTTTGCTGATTATCTTCCTACTTATCCAACCGCACCTTTAGCGTTACTTACAATTCTACTTCCTCCTCTCCTCTTCCTTTCTCTGTTGGGGTCACCCAAGGTTCTGTTCTTAGACCTCTTCTATTTTCAATCTACACCTCTTCCCTGGGTCAGCTGATAGCCTCCCATGGCTTCCAATACCACCTCTACGCTGACGACACCCAAATCTATTTCTCTACCCCTCAACCCACTCCTTCAGTCTCCTCACGTATCACTAATTTACTATCAGATATATCAATCTGGATGTCACACCACTTCCTCAAACGTAATCTATCCAAAACCAAACTTATCCTTTTTACTCCCCCTCGTGCCTTTTCCCCTGATCTCTCTGTCAAAATCGATGGCACATCTATAACCCCGTCCCCGCATGCCAAGGTCCTAGGTGTAGTTCTCCTAACTCTCCTTTAAGCCGCACGTCCAATCACTGTCCAAATCTTGCCGCCTCAACCTCCGGAACATCTCCAAAATACGCCCCTTTCTAACCAATGACACAACAATGCTCTTAATTCACTCCCTGGTCATCTCTCGCCTCAACTACTGCAACTCCCTCCTCATTGGCTTACCTCTTCATAGTCTATCCCCCCTTCAATCCATCATGAATGCTGCTGCCAGGCTCATCCACCTTACCAATCGCTCTGTGTCTGCTACTCCTCTCTGTCAATCCCTCCACTGGCTTCCGCTCACCCAACAAATTAAGTTCAAAATGCTAACAACTACTTACAAAGCCATCCACAACTCTGGTCCCAACCACATCACTGACCTAGTCTCACAATACCAACCTAATCATTCTCTTAGTTCTTCTCAAGACCTCCTGCTCTCTAACTCTCTCACCACTTCCTCCCGTGCTCGTCTCCAGGACTTTTCCAGAGCCTCTCCAATCCTATGGAACTCCTTACCCCAATCTGTCCGATTATCTCCTACTCTATTAGCTTTTAGACGATCCCTGAAAACCCTCCTCTTCAGAGAAAACTATCCTACCCACACCTAACAACTGTATTTTCATTTTCTTCATCTGATCATCCCCCACAGCAATTGACCTTTTTGTTCCACTTGACCCTCCCTTCTAGATTGTAAGCTCTAACGAGCAGGGCCCTCTGATCCCTCCTGTATTGAATTGTATTATAATTGTACTGTCTGCCTCCATGTTGTAAAGTGCTGCGCAAACTGTTGGCGCTATATAAATTCAATATAATAATAATATTAATACTTAGTATATCTGACACCATTATACTCTATATAATGTTATTTGCAGTAATATTAATGAAACCCATAATAATAATAATGGTCAGCTGCCTCACATTGACGTTCACTGGAAAAGTTGCCCCTTACATTTATAGGCAGTGGAGAAGTTCTTCATTAGACTGGTGATCAGTGAAGGGCCCTAGTACATTGGTAATCAGTGTGAAGAATGCTCCTTACATTGGTGATCAGTGGGAAGAACGTTCCTAACATGGGTGGTCAGTGGGAAGAATGCTCCTTACATTGGTGATCAGTGGGAAGAATGTTCCTTACATTGGTGGTCAGTGGGAAGAATGCTCCTTACATTGGTGATCAGTGAGAAGAATGTTCCTTACATTGGTGATCAGTGAGAAGAATGTTCCTTACATTGGTGATCAGTGAGAAGAATGCTCCTTACATTGGTGGTCAGTGGGAAGACTGTTCCATAGTTTGGTGATCAGTGAGAAGAATGTCCCTTACATTGGTGATCAGTGAGAAGAATGTTCCTTACATTGGTGGTCAGTGGGAAGAATGTTCCTTACATTGGTGGTCAGTAGGAAGAATGCTCCTTACATTGGTGATCAGTGGGAAGAATGTTCCTTACATTGGTGGTCAGTGGGAAGAATGCTCCTTACATTGGTGATCAGTGGGAAGAATGTTCCTTACATTGGTGATCAGTGGGAAGAATGTTCCTTACATTGGTGGTCAGTGGGAAGAATGCTCCTTACATTGGTGATCAGTAGGATGAATACTCCTAACATTGGTGGTCAGTGGGAAGAATGCCTCCCTTACATTGGTGATCAGTGAAAAGAATGCTCCTTACACTGGTGGTCAGTGGGAAGAATGTTCCTTACCAGTGGCGGCTGGTGGTAATTTTTTTTTTTGGGGGGGGCGGCAAACAGTGCACCCACAGCCACTACCCCCTGGTCGGGTCCGGAGCACCTACCTACCCCATCTATGGCGGGCATCGCTTCACCTGGGCAACAGGCGGCGGGCATCACGGACATGCGGGCATCACAGGCAGCTTCCCCTTCTCTCCTCCACGGGCATCACGGCAGCTTCCGTCTCCTCCCTCCTCCTCAGTGGCCAATTGGAACACTTCTCCTTTCAGGCCAATCGGGAAATGGGTCTCAGACCCGATTCCTGATTGGCCAGGAGGAGAATCAGTGTGAAAATAGTGTAAATGTATTCACTATTGTCGCACAACTGGGTGGGCTCGACTCGCAGTGCTCTGCGACCCGAGCCCACCCTTTTTTGAAGCCTATTAGAGCCTCTGGCTCCTTACATTGGTTGTTAATTGGAAGAATGCTACTTACATTAGAGGTTAGTGGGAAGAATGCTCTTTACATTGGTGGTCATTGAAAAGAATACACCTTATATTGGTGGTCAATGGATAGAATGCCCCCCTCCCCCCATGGATACCAGGAAAGATCATTGTCAGTTGTAGCTTATCTGAGAGGGAGAAGTTGCTCATTGCTCAAGGAACCCCTATCACTAGAGGAAACCTAGTTGAGAAAGACTGGTTTAAAACATTACTTTTAGCAAATACTTACAATAACCCTGTCAGTTATTTAGAAGTTCTTGCTATGTTGTGTCATTAGCTTAAAATCAGGTAGTGTGATAACCAGAGACATGTTTTTTTTGTTAGAGTGGCTACATCTAGCTAAAAGTTAAAATGAGTAATAGTAGTTCCTGCTGTAAATAGTGTTCCAATCTTATACACCAGACATGATGATAGAGCTGTGGAGGTGCTGACATAACACACCTACTATTGGCTTCCATGATGGTAAAGCTGAAAAACTCTAACAAAAGAAAATGTAGCAGGTAGAGTTTTTGGTAAAAGACACAAAAAATCTTTGGTGGGATAATTCTAACCCGCATGTTCTGAAATGACATCATAGCTGGTCGCCCAATGGCCAAAGAAAGAAGATGCCTCCTATTTTAGAAGTGATGAAGAAGATGAAAAGGGCTCATTGAAGGTGTCAGGTTTGGAAAAGGGAAAACTGAGATGTAGTTTTCTACAATATGCATGCATTTATGCGTCTATAGCAAGTGCTCCTGGGGACTCGCCAACCAGGGATTCCCTTTACAACACGGTGGACAAAGGCAACAAATTATCTCAGAGGCCTTGTGTAGGTTATCTGCTAATTTGCATGTTAGCAGCCCCTACTAGCTTTGAAATATAAAGAAAACTATGAATAGGATTGTATTTAGACAGAGCTGACATTGGAAATTATATGGCAGCATACACATTGTCATAGGCAGTGGCGTCGCTAGGGGGTGGCTTTTGGGGCTATAGCTCTGAATCTGGGACCCATAGCCCCGAGCCTCTGCAGGGGTCCCCAAGTGGAGGGGAGGCTCTCTGGGGACCCTGATGTAAGTGGGGGGCTCTCTGGGGACCCTGATGTAAGTGGGGGGCTCTCTGGGGACCCTGATGCAGGGGGGAGGCTCTCTGGGTACCCTGATTTAAGGGGGAGGCTCTCTGGGGACCCTAATGTAAGGGGGGTTCTCTGGGAACCCTGATGTAAGTGGGGGGCTCTCTGAGGACCCTGATGTAAGGGGGGGCTCTCTGGGGATATACACACACACACACACACATATATTTTATCCTTTTGTATGACCGCCCAAGCCTATGACTTTCTTTACTACGCTGCTATAAGCTCTAGCCCCAGATCTTTTGTTGACCTAGCAACGCCCCTGATCATAGGTAACGTCCAGACTGGGTTGACATTATACTAAACATGTGTGATTCGTTTCGTACGAATGGAAAATTGGTAGGAATTTCCGTAAATTTGTACATTCGGGGGGATCCGAAATACGAATTGTTATGCTTCCGAATTCTGTACGAAATACGAAATTTCGTTTACGAATTTCGGATCCAAATTGCGTTACAACGTAAACGAGAATGTTCGTTAATTATGATTATTCGTTATGATGAAGTTAAAAAACCCAGGAAGTCAGCACAGCACAGGGATGGTGGGAGCCCCTCATAATGATAAATTCATCATAACGAACATTCGTAATTGTTACGAAAAGCGAAAATTCGTATTTCGCACGAATCCAAATTGAATTTCGGACACGAATTACGAAATACGAATTCATTCTAATACGAAACGGAACGAAACTACACAAATTTATTGACGGCACACATGTCTATATTATACACCAGTAGAGAAGGATGGCTTAAAAAAATAAATGCAGCAAGGTGCACTTTTCTGCATGCAAAGGTCATATGGAAACTGTAGAGTGGCAAAAGTGCTGAATGCTGCGGTCTAAGCCTGGTTACACGCAAGAACATTCCATATGATTGTTCATGTAAAAGACATACACGTATAGTGTATTTCACATGTGATATATTGGGGGGGCATACTTACCAACTGCCCCGAATTTCCCTGGACATTCCCGGGATTTAGACTCTATTCCCGATTTTATTGTTTCAGGTGACACGCTCAGGGATCCCACTGATTCGGCATTATGGTGAGTTGAATGATGCCTGACACCATAACAACTATGGTGCCGGGATGATTGCTGTGCTAACACCAGGTGTTTGGAGTATCTTTATCTGCTGATTGTTTAACTTTCTAGAATACACATATTTCCATTGTTGTGTAGGATCTGGGGCTGCTGTCCCGCCATCCCTCTCCCCCCTTTTCCCTCTCCATCCCTCATTCATCTCAGACTCTAACCACACCCCCTTTGATGCTACCTGACATTTGGCCCGTGTGTGTACTAGGCTTTAGGGTCCATTCACTCCAAGTGTGGTGGAGCTGTGTTGGGGGGGGGGGCATACTTACCAACTGTCCCGAATTTCCCAGGACATTCCCGGGATTTAGACTCTATTCCCGATTTTATTGTTTCCTGGGAAATGTCCCGAGAAATCCGGTTTTTCACGAATTTTCGCCACCGCCTGCCTCCGCTAGAGGTCCGCGGCCGGCAGAGACATTGTCTCCACCGGCCGCCATTTTTAAGAAGACCAGGAACACGGCTGGGGGGCTAGACGGAGCTCCTGTGTCGCCGCCCACCCTCTGCCCCGCTCCGCCTCGCCCCACCTACCCCCCGCCCCGCTCCTGGTCTGTTATGAAAAGGGGCGGGGGTTCTATTGTAACCATGCGGCCGGCGGAGGGAGACACTATTTTGTATAAGGACGGACGGCTGGTGGCAGGTGACACACTCAGGGATCCCACTGATTCGGCATTATGGTGAGTTGAATGATGCCTGACACCATAACAACTATGGTGCCGGGATGATTGAAGTGCTAACACCAGGTGTTTGGAGTATCTTTATCTGCTGATTGTTAAACTTTCTAGAATACACATATTTCCATTGTTGTGTAGGATCTGGGGCTGCTGTCCCTCCATCCCTCTCCCCCCCTTTCCCTCTCCATCCCTCATTCATCTCAGACTCTAACCACACCCCCTTTGAGCCACGCCCCTTTAAGACATGCCCACTACTTCACGTAAACCACGCCCATTTTTTGGCGCTACACGCTTTGCGCGCCGCATTTTTACTTCCCCCTATGCCACGCCCACAAAAGCACAAGACTCCACCTACAGCCAAAAAAGTGTCCCTAAAAATTTTTTTACAATGTTGGCAACTAGGCGGGGGGGCTACTCCAGAGCAGTCCCACCGCACCCTCTCCACAGGGCAAGGCAAAGTGCCTTGTCTCCGGTTTGGCCAGTTCACACCATTGTGTTGCAGTGGTGGGCGCTGATAAAAAGGAACTGCTTGCGGTACTTTCTTCCAGTGCAGAGCTGGTCACTGCAAGCAGGCCAAAAGAATTTTACGAAATGTCACAAAGTTAAGAGTGCAATGCGCCGGTATCTGCGCATCAACGCTGTGCTGGTCCAGGCTGGACCACACGGCACTGCTGTGTTGCAACACAAAGGCTGGTGTCAATTAGATCGTAAGCTCTTCTGAGCAGGGCCCTCTTATGCCGCGTACACACGAGTGGACTTCTGGTCGGACTGAACACCGAAGGACTTTTTCGACGGAGTTCCCGACGAGACGGACTTGCCTACACACGATCCCACCAAAGTCTGATCATTTCGAACGTGATGACGTACGACCGGACTAGAATAAGGAAGTTCAATAGCCAGTAGCCAATAGCTGCACTTGCGTCGTTTTCGGTCCGTTGGACCAGCATACAAACGAATGTTTTTTTTTCGATAGGAATCGAGTCCGTCGGAAAGATTTGAAACGTGTTCTATTTCTAAGGCCCGTCAGATTTTTCGACAGAAAAGGTCAGATGAAGCCCACACACGATCAGAATGTCCGACGGATTCGTTCCGTCGGACCTTTTCTGCCCGGAAAGTGTACGCGGCATTACTCCTCTTGTATTTTATTGTATTATAAATGTATTGTCTCCCTTTTATATTGTAAAGCGCTGCGTAAACTGTTGGCGCTATATAAATCCTGTATAATAATAATAATAATAATGGACCCTAAGATGCAAACACTGTGCAGGACTACTAAGCAGTGTAATAAGTAAATATGAATGTGCCTATGTTTCTGGAAACATCAACACACATTGGTAAACTTATTTACAACAATAGCCTTTTTGGGACGAAGTGATGGCACAGGAAGGCAATTGGCAGACAGGGACATAGCGTTGTCACCCTGTAACAGGAAGTGCCTGTACAAAGACCTTCATGGTAGGATCACTGGAGATGATTGAATAAGGAATGTATATTTAATTAATACTGAAAATGACTTTAGAAAAGACCTTAACATGTTTAAATCTTACATGAGATTGTACTGATTGCATTTACTTTAAGAATGCACAGTAAAACCGCGCATGAATGGGCCCTTACTACCATTGTTGGCTGTTATATAACAATGCAGCATTCTTATCAGCCTTGTCACAAGGGTTGCTACTAAAAGGCATCGACTGGAACCACAATGCTGATACTTTGTACGCTATCTTCTGTAACGAAGCGCGTTCCATGCGTGAGGGAGGGGAGGAGAGCCCGGCGGGTGACGCTTGCAGCGGGGGCCAACTGCGTAAATTCAGCCACATTTATTTGGCAATGATTACAAATTATTATAGCTGTATACAGAAGCAGGAGATTTGTAGCTGGAGGAATCCTGGGAATGTGCTTTACACACAGATTATCCCCGGATGGAATGAAAGCAAAAACACTGGACAGGACTGGGAAAGGATGGAATCAGCAGGCCACACACGTTCTCCAACAACAAACCCGAAAATTAAACAAAAAACGGCTGTTTACTGTCGGAGAGTCCCAACATTCTTCTTTTACCGTTAACAATGTTTGCCAGCACTTCCCACACTGCACATTTTCAAGGTTCTTTCCATGAACTTTGCAGGTGTAATGCTGTCCGAGGTGGTGGGTTCTGTGGGATTTTGTTGGGTCTGCATTTCTATCTTTATTTCTCCCTCTCCAGTGTTTTGGACAGTTTTGTTTATTGATAACATTATTGAATTTTTTTTTCAGTTAATTCAGTTTGGAAAATGTATATGTCAATGTTTATACACTTTTACCAAAAGTATTGGGACACCTGCTTTTACAGGCACATGAACTTTAATGGCATCCCAGTCTTATGCCCTGTACACACGGTCGGACATTGATCGGACATTCCGACAACAAAATCCATGGATTTTTTTCCCTACGGATGTTGGCTCAAACTTGTCTTGCATACACACGGTCACACAAAGTTGTCGGAAAATCCAAGCGTTCTGAACGCGGTGACGTAAAACACGTACGTCGGGACTATAAACGGGGCAGTAGCCAATAGCTTTCGTCTCTTAATTTATTCTGAGCATGCGTGGCACTTTGTGCGTCGGATTTGTGTACACACGATCGGAATTTCCGACAACGGATTTTGTTGTCGGAAAATTTTACAGCAAGCTCTCAAACTTTGTGTGTCGGAAATTCCTATGGAAAATGTGTGATGGAGCCAACACACGGTCAGAATCTCCGACAACAAGGTCCTATCACACATTTTCCATCGGAAAATCCTATCGTGTGTACGGGGCATTACTCCGTAGGGTTCAATATTGAGTTGGCCCACCCTTTGCAGCTATAACAGCTTCAACTCTTCTGGGAAGGCTGTCCACAAGGTTTAGGAGGGTGTCTATGGGAATGTTTGACCGTTCTTCCAGAAGCGCATTTGTGAGGTCAGACTCTGATGTTGGATGAGAAGATGAGCAAGTTTGGGGTGGAGGAACTTGACTGGCCTGCTCAGAATCCTGACCTCAACCCGATAGAACACCTTTGGGGTGAGTTAGAGTGGAGACTGCGAGCCAGGCCTTCTTGTCCACATCAGTGCCTGACCTCACAAATGCGCTTCTGGAAGAATGGTCAAACATTCCCATAGACACACTCCTAAACCTTCCCCGAAGAGTTGAAGCTGTTATAGCTGCAAAGGGTGGGCCAACTCAGTATTGAACCCCACGGACTAAGACTGGGATGCCATTATTAAAGTTCATGTACGTGTAAAGGCAGGTGTCCCAATACTTTTGGTAATATAGTGTATGTGTATCTTGACTTATAGGGGGCTATTTACGAAAGGCAAATCCACTTTGCACTGAAAGTGCACTTGGAAGTGCAGTCGCACTAAATCTAAGGGGTAGATCTGAAATGAGTGGAGCTCTGCTGATTTTATCATCCAATCATGTGCAAGCAAAAATGCTGTTTTTTATTTTCCTTGCATGTCCCCCTCGGATCTGCAGCGACTTTACTTCCAAGTGCACTTTCAGTGCAAAGTGTATTTGCCTTTTCGTAAATAAACCACATAGTGTATTATTTTTTTTTAGAGTGTGTACATCCATAACGCTCAAGTCCAATATACTAACGTCTAGGGTCCTGAAGAAGCAGCGTTGTCCATGAAACGCGTAGACCAAAATTATTGCCTCCTCACCACCTGCTTTAACCCCTTGAATCCCACGCTAGCTTAGTGCAACTGCTTGCACTGCACGTGGTTGCAGGGTGCTTGCAGAGCGACCCAATCGACTTGAATGGGAGGCGTTCGGCAGGAGCTATGCCCACAGAAAGTGACAGGGGGTATTATTCTTGCCACGGCCGCGAAGCAAAGCATCATGGTCATGGCATGTGTACACTACCAACCGCTGCCTCTTCAGCTAAAAGGCTTAGCGGTTGGAAGGTGGTAAAAGCATAGCGTAACCACAGGGTTTTATTGCCCCCAACCTCACATGTGCATGAGTCCTTAGTCTGCAGTTCAACTTTAAAGTCACTGGATTGGTGTGACAGCCAGGCAACAGCATATTTTAATGGAGGTGTTAGCAATGATTGACACAGTGAATACACATTAGTTCAATGCTGCTCTAGACTACCTAAAATAATTCTGGGCAAGCTTACTCGTGATGTGTAACATATCAAGCCTTATGATGGTGTCCTGATGCAGTCCGATGAGCGTAACGCAACTATGTTAACCTTGAGTGATGAAAGGATTTACTGGAGCCATATGTTCCCATTGGTCGGGGAGTCTCCAGCACTAAATATGTACATACACACACTCTCACACACATACACATGGACGTCACCAGCCTTTGATCAGGGCCTGAGGTCACCAGAGGTCATTCTAATCTTGGTCAGGCTCAGAGACCCACGTCACACGCAACCTGTGGCATGCTTCTATAAGTGGGGTAATGCATAAATTTAAACACTCACTCCAAAGAGAGAGGCTTGCGTAAAGTGCAGTGTTTATTTTTATCAGTAACATGGCGTCGATATGCACTCTATACAATAAAATCTTTTCCAGTATTACTATGTAAACAGTGATTCAAGGATAATGCATAACTTTATCTCTAAGAAGCCTTGCCATATTAAACGAGAGGTGATGGGTGGTAGTGGTGGAGGACGCAGTGATCCTCAAACTGGCAAACATTACCAAGTTCGGATAATGCCGTGGCTGGGACTTGTAGTTCTCATACAGACTTCAAAGACTGGTTACAACCAAGTGTACAGCTCTGTTCCTTGTTAGTTCACAATAGGCCTAAAGGTGTTATATTGATGCATGTAAATCATACTAACATGGTTTAGTGGCTAGCGCTAATACCTAACAGTCCTTAGTTCAAATTTTGCTGAGGACACTGTACGCATAGAGTTAGCATGTTCTCCCTTGGGATTCCTTGGGGTTCTTCAGTTTCCTTCCAAATTTCAAAGACATACTGGTAGATTAATTGGCACCTGTCTAAGTAGGCCCTAGTATGGAGTTTGCATGTTCTCCCCTAGGCTTTCTCTGGGGCCTCCAGTTTCCTTCCACACTCCAAAGACATCCTGATAGGTTCAATGGCTCCTGTCTAATTGGCCCTAGTATGGAGTTTGCATGTTCTCCCTAGGAATTTCTCTGGGTACTCCAGTTTCCCTCCACACTCCAAAGAAATGCTGATAGGTTCACTGGCTCCTGTCTAAGTTGGCCCTAGGATGGAGTTTGCATGTTCTCTCTTGGGATTTCTCTGGGTACTCTGGTTTCCTTCCACACTCCAAAACATCCTTATAGGTTAATTGTCTCATGTCTAAGTTGGCCCAAGTATAGAGTTTGCATGTTCTCCCATGGGTTTTCTCTGAGTACTCCAGTTTCCTTCCACATGCCAAATACCTACTGGTAGGTTCATTGGCTCCTGTCTAAATAGGCCCTAGTATGGGGTTAGCATGTTCTCCCTTGGGTTTTCTCTGGGTACTCCAGATTCCTTCCACACTCCAAAGAAATTCTTGTAGGTTCATTGGCTCTCGTCCAACTTTGCCCTTGTATAGAGTTTGCATGCTCTTCCATGGGTTTTCTCCGAGTACTCCAGTTTCCTTACACATGCCAAAGACATACTGGTAGGTTCATTGACTCCTGTCTAATTGGCCCTAGTATGGAGTTTGCATGTTCTCCCTTGGATTTTCTCTAGGTACTCCATTTTCTCTCCACGCTCCAAAGATATCCTGATAGGTTCATTGGCTCCTGTCCAATGTGACCCTAGTATGGAGTTTGCATGTTCTGCCTTGGGTTTTCTCTGAGTACCCCAGTTTCCTTCTACACTCCAAAGATATCCTGATAGGTTCATTGGCTCCATTCCAATGTGACCCTAGTATGGAGTTTTCATGTTCTGCCTTGGGTTTTCTCTGGGTACTCCAGTTTACTTTTAACACTCCAAAGAAATGCTGATAGGTTCACTGGCTCTGGTCTAAGTTTACCTTAGGATGGAGTTTGCATTTTCTCTCTTGGGTTTCTCCCAGGTATTCCAGTTTCCTTTCACACTCCAAAGATATCCTGATAGGTTAATTGGCCCCTGTCCAAGGTGACCCTAATATGGAATCTGCATGTTCTGCCTTGGATTTTCTATAGGTACTCCAGTTTTCCTCCACACTCAAAAGAAATGCTGATAGGTTCACTGGCTCCTGCCTAAGTTGGCCCTAGGATGGAGTTTGCATGTTCTCTCAGGTTTTCTCTGAGTACTCCAGTTTCCTTCCACATGCCAAAGACATTCTGGTAGGTTCATTGGCTCTCGTCTAACTTGCCCCTTGTATGGTGTTTGCATGTTCTCCCTTGTGTTTTTCCTGGGTACTCCAGTTTCCTTCCACACTCCAAACACATGCTGGTAAGCTCTTTGGCTCACATCTAAGTTGGCCCTAGTACGTGTGTTCAGATTGGCTATGCACATATGTTATTACATCTTGCACTCCAATCCCAAGCCACGTTATTGGGGGGAGTAGAAGAAAAATCTTGCAACCTACCTCGTAAAAAAAACAAAAAAACAAGGAACTTCTATGGAAAATACTTTCAAGCATATCAGACATGGTGCCCCGATTGCTGACCCAAAGAATTGCTGAGAGTGGGATACGGCCGAATGGATATATGCATACTAAATTTGTTTATGTTACTCTTTCCTGTATCTTGGGATCTTCCCTGCATTACTACTTGCCTTAATGGTCTTTATGTTTCAGCATTTGACATGCATTTAAAGCACATTTTTTCTTTAATAGTGTGGTGTGGATGACCATTCTGACTTCATTTGGTCTGTTCTATGCTGTGTTTCTCTGGATGCAGCAAGTCCAACTGAGATCTGTTTGTTTTACAGGTTAAATGCTGCCCCCTTCCCATGCATTGCCTTTGAGTATCGTTATGTTGAAATGCAAAATGCAGCGCTCTCCAAGAAAGACCACCTACACAAGCATCTACTTATTATTGAAGATTTAAAGAAAGGAAAAGCAGGTTATCAAACTGAACAACATTTCATATTTGTTTGTATGATTGATTGTTAGGAGCAGCACATTAATTCAAAAGAATAAAACGATTACCTTCTTTTTTTTTTTTGGTGTTGTAGGAGTCTGTAAAAGCATGAAAATGCGCCTTTTATGCATGATGTACTGATGAGAAGTTTCTTTTGTTACCTGATTTTGTTGTAGTATGATGGACAGGTGAAGTACAATACACCCAAAGGTGAAAAATTTACAAAAGAGCCATGGGGAATTTCACATAGGTGGCTGGGGGGTAAGGGCACTAAAAAACAGGTGTAGCGGTTTTACTGCTTCGGTTGCCCACCTGAATCCTATCATTACAGTCCGACCAGGTTTTGAAAAAAAAAGAAAAAAAAAATCTTAAGGAAGCCTGTTAGCTGCTGCTATACTGCCCTCTCAAAATGATCCTCTGTGGATTGCTTTTCAGAGGGCAGTAAGTGCACTACCTGTCTGAAAGAAGCCTACAAGAAATTTATAAAACAAACATTTCTGCATTTTGATTTTTAAACCTAAAATTCTGACTTTATTCATGGAATTCTGAGTTTTAAGGAAGTCAGAGTTCTGAGACAATAAAATCAGAATTCTGCCTTTTATTATCAAAATTCTGCTGTTTAATGTCAGAATTCTGCATTATAATCTGAGAATTCTGACCGTTAGTCACAGAATTCTGACTTTCAAAATCAGAATCCTGAACTTAAATCTTAAAATTCTGACATTTAACCCACGTTCACATTAGGCCGATTTGTAGCCTATTGCCGGCAATGGCACTGTCCGAATTGGTGCGACGCCAACTTTTGGCGACTTCAGGGGGGGGGGGGGATTTTAATAGACATCTGTGCATGAACAAATGTCTGTCAAATCGCCCCTGAAGTCAGACTGAAATGGCGATTTGAAACCCGCCCTCAGTGTGAACGAGGGCTCAGTCACAGATTTCTGACTTTGTAACTTAGAATTTTGATTTCTTTTTTTTCAATTTTTTTTTTTTTTTTTTATTAAAAAAAAGGCACAGAATAGCAACAGCAGAGCACACACGGAAGCTTAACAAGTCAACGTACACTGGTAAAATAGAAAAGCAATAAAGATGCAGAATGAACAACAATAAATTGTCCAAAACTTGCACAGAAGGTCAAAGAATCTGCCAAAGGGGTGATGTAAAGTAATCAACCATTCATTTTCTCCTCCAGAATTATGAATTTTACGTTCAGAATTATGAATTTTAATCTCAGAATTTTTAATTTTATTTTCAAAATTGTAATGACTTGGATTCTGACTTTTCAACTAAAAATTCTGACTTTTCAACTAAAAATTCTGTCTTTTAAACACAGGGTTTTGACTTTACAAGTTGGCACACACATGGCACTTTTTCTAGTTAGTTAACTGCATTGTGTCCATGTTCTCTATTTTTAGTAGCAAATTCCTATATTTTGGAAGTATGTGAACAGTTTACTTGACTGTATAAAATGGCCATCAACTATATCTAATTAAAAGTTCAGGTTTTGACAGATGGAGCCTCCTACCGATGCACGCCCTTCACCAGAAATTGGTATGCTGTGGGTATTGCCCATGCTACCCCTCAGCGAAGCTATGAAATTTCATCTCGGTGTCATCTCCTTCCACCAATTCCCATCAACTCCTCCTCCACACCCCCCCCCCCATGATATCATTAGTATCCTGGGAATGTGCCAAAGTAATGAAGAGGGAGGGGTGATCAGGGGGCTAGAAACAGGATCCATTTGAGCCGACCAACATGGCTAAAGAGTGACAAGCATAAGTTGCAGTCTCTGACAAGTTCCCAATCCAATCGTATTAGTCAAAGGCGCCTGCCTGACCAGTCGTATTTTTATGACTTGTAAGTCATGCAAATGAAAAGCCTATGCAAATGCCGAAATTATGTTCAATAAAACCGTTGCTGACCATGATACCTCCTAGTAGTTGTACTCCAGCAAACATTCAGTGCTGTTATCATAATCAATTACACCTACTTGTTCCTGGGTGGCAACAGTAAGGAGGACCAGCGGTGTCACCCAACGGGGGCTTGTCCACGCAGATAACTAAAATACAGCGTATTGATGTGCGCCTCACCAGCGCATGTACCACCTAGATGTGCGCAGAGGCCACACATGGCTGTTTGATTAATGCCCTTGAATGGCTTCCGACCTTTGTTGAAGCCAGACTTCCAAAGCCTACTCAGTGGATAGCCCGCTGGGGAGAACAGTTTACATGATCCTTTGCTGAGATATTGAAATGGTTGATTGAGTGGTCATTGAACACTCAGAATGATAGCCAGTAGCCCGTGACAATACCTAGGAGCTTGCCGGATCTTACCCGGCAATGCAGATTTTTATGTGATTTACTGGCTCATTTCTGGCCTGTTGCAAGTATTTCATATACCAACACTGAGCAGGTCAAAAGGAGACTGTGCGAGTCATGATGGAGCGGAGGGGCGGAGAGTGGAAACACAAAGTGTGTGCAACTGCAGCAAGGGTGCATCCTCTTCTTCATCTTCCACCAACCTTCACTGGCCACTATTGACCACCCTCCTTCTTCATCATCCATTCACCTTCATTGGTCAATGGTCACTAACCCTCCCCCTTTCTTCATTATCCACTCACCTTTATTGGCCATTAGCCCTCCCCTTTCTTCCTTATCCACTCACCTTTATTGGACCACCACTAACCTCCCACCGTTCTCCTTCGCCCACCTACCTTCATTGGCTACCACTAACCATCTCCCCTTCTTCATCATGTAATCGCCTTCATCAGCGACCACTAACCAACCCACCTTCTCCATCATCCACCCACCTTCATCAGTTGCCACTAACTACCCTCCTTCTTCATTATGCACCCACCTTCATTGGCTGCCACCAACTACACTCTTTACCCATCATCCACTCGTCTTCATTGGGCCACCACTAACCTCCCTTTCTTCTCCATCATTCACCTACTTTCACTGGCCACCACTAACCCCCCCCCCCTTCATCATCCAATCACCTTTATTGGCCATCACTTTATTGGCCATCACTGACCACCCCCACCTGCTTCATCATCCAGCCCACCCTTTACCCCCCTTTTCAATCACCCACCTGCACTGGCCAAAGTCAACTACCAACCTATACTATATTGATCATAGGCATGCCTAGAAACTTTATGAAGTGCCCAAGCCAGACTTCAAAACATTCCCAGGTATGTCCATGACCAGTAGACATGTGCACTGCCACAAAATTTGTTCACTTTTGTTTTCGTTTCATTCGTTTTTTTTTTTTTCCGTTTTTCGGGTCATTCATTATGACCACAATTTGTAAATTTGTACATTTGTACATTTGTACATTCGCACATTCATACATTCGTACATTCTTAAATTCGTACATTTGTAAATTAGAAAATTTGGAAATTTGTAAATTTGAAATGTGAAAATCCAAAAACCCGAAAATTCGAAAATCTGAAAAAGTAACTAACTATTAAATTATAGGTATTGTAATTTCTTTTCAAATTTGGCTGCTAGTGAACGTAACAAATACGAATTTATCTGAAGTTACGAATTATCCGAAATAACGAATGCCACATCTAAACAAATGGAACGGAACAAATTAATAATTAATAATAATAATAAAAAGTTTTTATTATTATTATTATTGTTATTTCTTATTATTAATTCATTACATTCCATTCGTTTGGATACGGCATTCGTTATTTCGGATAATTCTGAACTTCGGATAAATTTGCATGTGTTACGTTCACTAACAGCCAAATTTGAAAGGAAATTACAATACCTATAATTTAATAGTTAGTAATAGTTAAGTTATTATTAGTTAATTATTATTTCAGATTTCCGAATTTATAAATTTACGATTTCACTAATTTACTAATTTACGAATTTACGAATGTACGAATTTACGAATACAAGAATGTATAAATATACGCATTTACAAATGTACGAATGTGTGAATTTACGAATATACGCATTTACGAATGTACGAATTTACGAATATACGAATGTATGAATATACGCATTTACAAATGTACGAATGTGCGAATTTACGAATATACGCATTTACGAATGTACGAATTTACGAATGTACGAATTTACAAATTTGCGAATATTCGGAAAAATTCGTTATACGGGTTTTCGTTAAATCGGATATTTCCGAATTAACGAATTTGTTGAAATTCGTACCAGTTATTCACTCAGTACCAGTTGACAATAGAACACTTCTTATGGGACAAGGGCACACCTCTGGGCAGCACAACCCCACCCTCTGCACAGGACAGCTCCCATTCAGTGGAAACCTAGATGGGGGCTTTTATGGATGCATGACAAAAATATAAACGGACAAAAAATGTAGAACCTATAAAACCGGTTCAATAAAAATAAAAAAATAGCATGAAAAGCTTGTGTTTTAAAAGGTATAAAGCTAAGAAAGAATGTGACCTGTAGCATAAAGCTCCCTCGCGGTTACTCATATCCTCAATAAACACATTTACAAAAGGTAAGAAAAACACAACAACCTTCATCCTCATTCATATATTGCAGCTGATATCTGTGTGAGGGATTATTGTGACTGTATTTCCTCATTCCAGGGGAGAGTACAATTACCCGGGCCTCTCCCCATTCTTTTGCTGCTATCTATATTTTATTACCGATAGACATTGTAATGTTAAGTTGTTGTGGGAGCATAAAGGACGTTAAAAATATCATTATCAGGGGTTAAAGATTGACAGAGAGGCTTTCCAGGAAAAGGTGTGAAGAGCGTAAATAGAGAAATTCCTTGTAACCATTCCTTGTAAACCCTAACTGAAAATCAATAATCATTATTGAAATACTTGATCTCCCCCCTTTTTTTTTAATTTATTCTTTACTTCTCAGATCTGCTGATCACCTCCAGCTTCTTTGCAGCCATTTCCCGCCTACACGCACTCCTGTGATGGTTGCATGGCATTTCTTTCTGATGGTGACAGCAGTGGGCCATGCCTGCATCACATGCATTTAAAGAACTTGTGATCTGTTTGGGAAGCGCTTGTGGCAGAGGGACAACTCAGAAGCACAGTTGGGAGGCAGGGACGTCTTTAAGGTAGGGCAAAAGGGGCAGCTGCCCTGGGCCCTGTCATTGTTGTGGGGCCCAAAACAGCTGCCTCATACTTGCCAACTATCCCAGTTTAAATTCCCTTGTCCTTTGAAGTTTTAGTGTCCTGTGCTGTGTCCCGATATCTCAGTGTGAAGTGCTGGTACTAATGCTGGCCAGACCCTGTGTTTACATGTAAATAACCAGCATTCATAAGTAAACAGCTGCGGCCGGCGGCATTGATATGTAAATAAAGGTGGCATTCATATGTATATCATGCCCCCCCGAAGTGAGGAGATGATGTGCTGTAACCTCTAGCAACCAATCAGTGAGCAGTAATACTGTACAGTAATCTCTAGCAACCAATTAACAAGCAGAAATAATTTGCTGTAACCTCTAGCAACTAATCAGTGAGCCGTAATGTGTGCTGTAACCTCTAGCAACCAGTCAGTAAGCAGTAATGATATGCTGTAACCGCTGTCAACCAATCGCAATTGCTGCCTGATGTGATACAGTAAACTGATTTTTAAGCCTAGCTGCTATTTATTGTATTTCTCAGAGCAGGTGGAGAGTGAAATTGCATAGGGGGGCCAAGAAAATTTTTGCCCAGGGTCCAATCAATATTATAGACAGCCCTGGTTGGGAGGCAGGGACAGAGCGTTGTCACCCTGTAGCAGGAAGTGCATTAGCAAGCAGCTTCATGGCAGGATCACTAGGTGTTATTCTAATGAAAGTAGCAGATTAAAAAAATATTGGAAATTCGTTTTGCATTAAAATGTTTAAATCTGAACTCCGGCCTTCTCTTTAGTCGCGCATACCCTGTTTCCCCGAAAATAAGACCTAGCGTGATTGTCGGTGATGGCTGCAATATAAGCCCTACCCCCCAAATAAGCCCTACCCTGTTTCCCCGAAAATAAGCCCTACCCTGAAAATAAGACCTACAAGGACTTTAACTAGGGCTTATTTGGGGGGTAGGGCTTATATTGCAGCCATCACCGACAATCACGCTAGGTCTTATTTTCGGGGAAACAGGGTAGTTGTGCAGGCTTCTCTCCTCTACTGAAATGGCTCACTCTGATTTCACTGAACACTGTAAGCTGTAGCAATTCAGACACAACTGCCTAATTTTATGGCTGGAGGATGTCCAGCATTATCTAGAACTTTCCGCCCTAGCCTGACTGTCCCTGGCCTGCACCTTTCTTTCATTGGATTCCAGCTCTTTCAATCATGGAGGCTCAGCATCACACATGAACAACACCTAGGATGGTGTGCTTTCAGAAACAGCCTGCCTGGGAACGCCCAACCCTCCAGCATAGCATCCACTCATCGAGGCATGCTGATATTTTTATGACTCCTCCTGAGAGCCAGCTCACTGCCTGCGTCAGGACTTAGGCAAGCCATACACGGAGCAAATTTGCTCGATTCCCCCATCAGTACAGACAGTGTTAATGCGGGAATCTCTCCTGCTGGGCCATTGTCTTCTCCCGGTGGAGGGGGGCTTTGGAAGAAGACAGTGATTATCGCTAGCGGCTATAGCAGCTGCTTGCGATAATCGCCTGGTAAAGGAGCGCATGCTCCGCAAAACGCGTTGCCTGCTTACTGACGCACCGCCCCACCGGAAGTGACGTCACCCCCCCCCCGGCATCCTGTGTGCTCGAGGTCCAGGAAACGTCGGCATCCACCGGCGCAACCCGCTCCACTTCACCAGCGTTCTGCCTTGGGTGGACTCCCTCCCGGACGGCTGTTCCCTCATTTCTGATATACTTGTTTTTAACCTACTCTTGTGAATACATATGCACCATTTGCTTATTAAAGTGATTGTATACCTTTTTTTTTAACTTTTACCTACAGGTAAGCCTATAATAAGGTTTACCTGTAGGTAAAAAAAATATCTCCTAAACCTGTACGGTTTAGGAGATATTCCCCTCGCAATGAGCCGCTGACTGCAGCGGCGCATGCGCACAGGGGATTCTCGGCTGACAGCCCGGCAAACTCCGGAGCTTGCTGGACAGAAGTCTCCCGCGCGCACACATGGGAGTGGCGACGTCGTGGCTCCGGCCACTCACAGCGCCGGAGCTGCGATACCCGGAAGACACGCCGAGGGGAAATGTCAGCTCCCTCGGCGTGGACAGGATGAGATGCCGGCGCCTCGTTCCAAGGTAAGTATACTAGCTCATTATGCCTTTTCCCTTGCAGGTATAGGAAAAAAAAAAAAAGCGGGTATACAACCGCTTTAAAGTTGCATAACTTACTGCATTAATGCCCTGTGCACACGATAGGATTTTCCGATGGAAAAAGTGTGACATGGAAAATGTGTGACAGGACCTTGTTGTCGGAAATTCCGACCACGTGTGGGCTCCATCACACATTTTCCATAGGAATTTCCGACACACAAAGTTTGAGAGCTTGCTATAAAATCCGTTGTCGGAAATTCCGATCGTGTGTACAGAAATCCGACACGCAAAGTGCCACGCATGCTCAGAATAAATAAAGAGATGAAAGCTATTGGCTACTGCCCCGTTTATAGTCCCGACGTACGTGTTTTACGTCACCCGCGTTTAGAACGATCGGATTTTCCGACAACTTTGTGTGACCGTGTGTATGCAAGACAAGTTTGAGCCAACATCCGTCGGAAAAAATCCATGGATTTTGTTGTCGGAATGTCCGACCGTGTGTACGGGGCATTAGTGTGGTGCCTTGTCCTTCTTTTCCCACACCTATGCAGGTTGCATTTTGCATTTTTCAATACACGCTTTTCATCCATTGAAGTCTTTGGAACCAAAAACCAGAAAAAAAGTCCCCGCCCTTTCCATAAAATGCAAAGATGTGAACTACATCCATAGGAAACCATGTTAAATGGACTGTAGTGTGTTTCTGCAAAACGGAAAACGCTCTAAAAAAATGCATAGGTGTGAACCAGGCCTTAGGCCTGTTCATCGATGGGGGGATCTACTGAATCCCAATTATGTATGACTAGCTTGACTGAGGAGACTACATTAGGCATACAGTGCCTTGAAAAAGTATTCATACCCCTTGAAATTTTCCACATTTTGTCATGTCACAACCAAAAACGTACATTTATTTTGTTGGGATTTTATGTGATAGACCAACACAAATTGGCACATAATTGTGAAGTGGAAGGAAAATGATAAATGTTTTTTCAATTTTTTTACAAATAAATATGTGAAAAGTGTGGCCTGCAGTTGTATTCAGCCCATTTTGCTCTGATACCCAGTGGTGGCCCGTGATGCAGGGTGCCTGGGACCCCGACCGGGGGGGTGGGGGGGGGGGGGGGGGGTGGTGGTAGTGGATTGTTTGCCCCCCTCCCCAAAAAAATTATACCACCAGCCTCCCACTGCTGATACCTATAACTAAAATCTAGTGGAACCAATTGCCTTCAGAAGTCACCTAATTAGTAAATAAAGCCAACTTGTGTGTAATTTAATCTCAGTATAAATATAGCTGTTCTGTGAAGCCATCAGAGGTTTGTTAGAGAACCTTAGTGAACAAACAGCATCATGAAGGGCAAGGAACACACCAGACAAGTCAGGGATAAAGTTGTGGAGAAGTATAATGCAGGGTTTGGATATAAAAAAAATATCCCAAGCTTTGAACATCTCACGGAGCTCTGTTCAATCCATCATCCGAAAATGTAATGAGTATGGGACAACTGCAAACCTACCAAGACATGGCCGTCCACCTAAACTGACCGGCTGGGCAAGGAGAGCATTCATCAGAGAAGATCCAAGAGGCCCATGGTAACTCTGGAGGAGCTGCAGAGATCCACAGCTCAGGTGGGAGAATCTGTCCACAGGACAACTATTAGTCGTGCTCTCCACAAATCTGGCCTTTATGGAAGAGTGGCAAGAAGAAAGACATTGTTGAAAGAAAGGCATAAGAAGACCCGTTTGCAGTTTGCGAGAAGCCATGTGGAGGACACAGCAAACATGTAGAAGAAGGTGCTCTGGTCAGATGAGACCAAAATGGAACTTTTTGGCCTAAAAGCAAAACACTATGTGTGGCGGAAAACTAACACTGCACATCACCCTGAACACACCATCCCCACCGTGAAACATGGTGGTGGCAGCATCATGTGGTGGGGATGCTTTTCTTCAGCTTGGACAGGGAAGCTGGTCAGAGTTGATGGGAAGATGGATGGAGCCAAATACAGGGAAATCTTAGAAGAAAACCTGTTAGGCCGCGTACACACGACCGGTTTTGCCGTCGGAATAAACTCCGAAGGTTTCTCCGACGGAACTCCGATGGAATTCCATTCAAGCGGTCACATACAACACTTACGACAGGACTAGAAAAAGGAAGTTCAATAGCCAGTAGCCAATAGCTTCCGTCTCGTACTTGCTTCAGAGCAAGCGTCATTTTTGGTCCGTTGGAACAGCATACAGACGATCGGTTTTCCCGATAGGACTTGGGTCCGTCTGAAAAATTTAGAACATGTTCTCTTTCTAGGTCCGTCAGAATTTACGACGTAAAAAGTCAGATGGGGCATACACACAATCAGAATATACGATGAAAAGCTCCCGTCGGACTTTTTTTGTCGGACATTCCGCTCGTGTGTACGCGGCTTTAGAGTCTGCAAAAGACTTGAGACTGGGGCGGAGGTTCACCTTCCAGCAGGACAACGACCCGAAACATACAGCCAGAGCTACAATGGAATGGTTTAGATCAAAGCATATTCATGTGTTAGAATGGCCCAGTCAAAGTCCAGACCTGAATCCAATTGAGAATCTGTGGCAAGACTTGAAAATTGCTGTTCACAGACGCTCTCCATCCAATCTGACAGAGCTTGAGATATTTTGCAAAGAAGAATGGGCAAAAATGTCCCTCTTGCAGCTGTAATTGCAGTGAAAGGGGGTCCTACAAAGTATTGACTCAGGGGGGCGCCATACAAATGCCCCCCACACTTTTCACATATTTATTTGTAAAAAAAATTGAAAACCATTTGTTATTTTCCTTCCACTTCACAATTATGTGCCACTTTGTGTTGGTCTATCACCTAAAATCCCAATAAAATACATTTACGTTTTTGGTTGTAACATGACAAAATGTGGAAAATTTGAAGGGGTGTGAATACTTTTTCAAGGCACTGTACATGGTAATTTCAGTGCTGGCTGGGATGACCAGAAGCTCTAAGAGCAATACCTCTACATTACTAAGGGCTCATTCACATGTGCAGTGCCCTTTGAAGAGCGATCCACAAGGGCATTTGACAGGGGGGGAGGGGGGGGCGAGGAGGCATTATGTTGCTATCTCACCGCCTGATTTAACGCTGTAAATGCTGCAGCCCGATAGACTTGCATTGGGTGTGTTCAGCAGTCGTAATGCCAATTGAATGTGACACGGTGTTTCATTTTTGGAGGGGACACGGCATGTGTACAGCCGTGAGTGTCTGCATGCCCAGGTTCAGGTGGGAATAAAACCACAGCTCGACCTCCTGGTTTTACCGACCCCCCCCCCTTACCGGATGTGTGAACAAAGCCCCATGGCCCATACACATAATCCGAAAATCGTACAAAAAATACCGATTTGGAAGCGATCGTACGATAATCTGATCGTTAGTACACAGCTTTCGATAGCCGATCCCGACAGTTCATCCGATATTATCCAATGGTGCAAGCACGCAAATTTTCCTCGCGCGATTTTCGTTTAATCAGCACATTTGTAGTCCGAAAATACAATACAAATATACTACAACACATTACATCACTTCTGAAATTGTATTCTGTTCTACGAGAATTTTCGTCACTTTAGTAAACTCTTCAGTTTCGATCTGAGATAAGCATGCAAAAAAAAAAAGTCCGATCATTCGTCCGATAATCTCATTGTGTGTACAGGCCATAGGAAAGCTAAACAAATTCTCCTGACTACACAACCTGCAAAGGGGGATCTGTGACTGGCGACGACCATTCTGAAGTCTGACATCAGCTCTTCTTTTTTTGAAAGAAAGGGGGTACAGGGTCAAGGTTATCAGCAACCTCTACAATCTTTTTTAATACAGTGATGGATATGTGTCCTCTTCACCTGCGCACAGATTTTGGCCGCATTCATACCTGCAAATGCACTCACAGTCTGATTACATACGAGAACCTCAGCAGGGGTTCCTGCTATTATCTGCAAGAGGCAGCCCCATTTAAAGCGGGGGTTCACCCACACCGCCAAACAAAAAAAATATTAAAAGCCAGCAGCTACAAATACTGCAGCTGCTGACTTTTAATACATGGCCACTTACCTGTCCCAGGGTCCAGCGATGTCGGCAGGCGACGCCGAGAACCCGCTCGGTTCTCGGCAGCTGCCGCCGCCATCCTGGGTGAGGGAATCAGGAAGTGAAGCGTTGCGGCTTCACTTCCCGGTTCCCTACTGCGCATGCGCGAGTCGCGCTGCGCATCGTAAGTGGTCCCCGCTCTCTCCTGGGAGCTGTGTGTTTCCCAGGAGACAGCGCGGTGGGGACGGGAAGAGGCGTAGACTCCCATGGGAGTCTATGCCGGAAGTGGGTGCAAATACTTGTCTTAGACAGGAATCTGCACCCCCCTCCCCCCTGAAAGGTGCCAAATGTGACACCGGAGGGGGGGAGGGTTCCGAAAAGCGGAAGTTCCATTTTTGTGTGGAACTCCGCTTTAAGGCTATGGAAGGCTGTCGATCCTGCAGATGATTGTGCCCACTCACATGTAATCGCTCTTACAGCGATCGCATGGGAGCGATCGGCCCATGGGTTCTCTCGTGTAATCAGATGACGGGTGAATTTGCAAGTATGGATGCACCCTGAAAGAGGAGCTCCAGTCATTTTTGTGTTTATTTAAAGTCAGCAGGTACAAAAAGTGTAGCTGCTGACTTTTGACCACTTCAGCCCCGGAAGATTTGGCTGCTGAATGACCAGGCCATTTTTTTGCCATTCGGCACTGCGTCGCTTTAACTGACAATTGCGCGGTCGTGCGACGCTGCACCCAAACAAAATTGACGTCCTTTTTTTTCCCCACAAATAGAGCTTTCTTTTGGTGGTATTTGATCGCCTCTGCGGTTTTTATTTTTTTGCGCTATAAACAAAAAAAGAGCGAAAATTTTGAAAAAAGAACACAATATTTTGTACTTTTTGCTATAATAAATATTACCATTTTTTAATTTAAAAAAGCAAATGTTTTCTCAGTTTAGGCCGATATGTATTCTTCTACATATTTTTGGTAAAAAAAATCGGAATAAGCGTATATTGATCGGTTTGCGCAAAAGTTATAGCGTCTACAAAATAGGGGATAGATTTATGGCATTTTTATTATTTTTTTTTACTAGCAATGGCGGGGATCTGCGATTTTTATTGTGACTGCGACATTATGGCGGACACATCGGACAATTTTGACAAATTTTTGGGACCATTGGCATTTAGCCATCCGCTCCCTTTTGCTTACTATCTGGTAAGCGAGTTTTTTATTAGGTGGTGGCACGGTTAAGGATTAGCTCACTTGGGTGTCATACGTTTTGAACTGTACTTCAGTGATCCGAATACACAACGCACCACTGTTCTGCATTTTTTATATAGCGCAGCTTTTCTCTACCATCTACTACGTGCAATCTTTGCTGTGTGCTGCTGCTTTTGGTTTTTGGACTTTTTACTTATTTGTGATTAATATCACCTAATTTCAATAAGATTGCTATGTACACTTGAGCGCAGTTTTTTTTTCCCTCTCTATTGGCATTTATACAGCGATCAGTGCTATAAAAATTCATTGATTACTGTAAAAATGTCACTGGCGGGGAAGGGGTTAACTATGTTCCCTGCTACATGTTTCTAACTGAAGGGGGAGGGGACTGACTAGAGGAAGTGACGGATCGTGGTTCCTAGCTAATAGGAACACACGATCTGTCTCTCCTCTCAGAACAGGGAAGTGTGTGTTTACAAACACACGCGCCCCTGTTCTGTGTCTCCTGCTCACGATCGCTCGTGGCCGGCAGTCATCGCGACCGTCGGCCACGAGCATCAGCACTCCTGCAGTGCAGCGGGCGCGCCTGCTGTCGCTATTCTGCGAGCCTACGTATAGCTACGACCAGTGGCAGACTGACCATTGAGCCACTCGGCACTGCCCGAGGGCCCTGGACAACTAGGGGGCCCCATCTGGGTTTCCAGCCACAGTAAAACCAGGGACAGTATGTATAAATCTGTGTTTTTTTTACATCTGTCTGCGTATACTGTGTGATTGTATACTGTGTGTGTGCATACTGTGTGGCCCCATAATCTCTGATTGCCTGGGGGCCCCATAATCTCCTATTGCCCGGGGGCCCCATGAGTTATCAGTCCGCCCCTGGCTACGACGGTTTGCGGGATCGTGCCGACCTGCCACAGTAAAATGACAGCGGCTGGTCAGCAAGCGGTTAATAATCACACACTCGCCTGTCCCACGATCCAGCGAGATGTGCTCCCCCAAGCCATCGCGTTCCTCGGTCTTGTACCCCCGGCGCCGGCATCTCAACTCTGGGCACCTGGCTGTGACAGCTTGGGGCCTCACACCCGAGTGCCCTACTGCGCATGCTTGAGCCGCATTGTGAATGTTCCCACAGTCTTCTGGCACCTATGAGGTGTCCCAGATGACTGCGGGGAGAGAAGGGTAGAGGAGATCCTAGGCAATCCGAGTGGGAGCGGGAGCGGATACCTGTCAAAACCAGGTACCCCCCCAAAGAAAAAGTGCCATTTAGAGAAGAGGAGGTGGCCTCAAAGTGGAATTTCCCCTTTTGGGTGGAGCTCCGCTTTAAGCAGCCCATTTTCTTTCCTTCCACCACAGGTGGGAGGAACGCAAAACGCTCAATTCCCCCATCAACACAGTCATGCCCTGTACACACGATCGGACATTGCGACAACAAAATCCATGGATTTTTTGCGATGGATGTTGGCTCAAACTTGTCTTGCGCTCACACAGTCACGCAAATCTTGTCGGATATTCTGAACATCAAGAACGCGGCGACGTACAACGCGTACGACGAGCCGAGAAAAATGAAGTTCAATAGCCAGTGCGGCTCTTCTGCTTGATTCTGAGCATGCGTGGAACTTTTGTGCGTCGGAATTGTGTACACGCGACCGGAATTTACGGCAACGGATTTTGTTGTCGGAAAATTTGAGATCCAGATCTCAAATTTTGTGTGACGGAAATTCCGACGGAAAATGTCCGATGGAGCCTACACACTGTCTGAATTTCCGACAACAAGCTCCCATTGAACATTTTCCATCGGAAAATCCGACCGTGTGTACGGGGCATTAGTGTTGTTTTGCGGTAATGCCTTTTGGGGGGCGGCCAGCAGAACACAATAATTACTTCTAGCGGCTATAGCCACCGGCAGTAATCGCATGTAAAAAAATCCAACAGGCTGGTTGTACCCATGTCAAACGTTGGATCGACTTGGGTACAATCAACCTGCTCATAGATGGATGGAATCTTGGCCGGTCCCTGCTGAACCAGCTGAGCTTGGATCCATGCATGGCTGGCTTTAGTTTGCCTCTACAGTCCTCCTAATGGGGGCCCCGTTCCACCCCAGGGCCCAGTAGCTATTTATACCCCACTATTTGTTTGTTTGTATGCTGAAAGCATGTGAATTAATAGGAGATGCTTGATCTGCAGTCACTAGTGCAATCCCTACTGCACAAACTGACACACACAGCCTGACATCAACATAGACGACCTCAAGTGGAACCCTTTTAGTGATCCTGCTCTTCAAATGTCCGACCTTCCATTCCCAGTCCCCTTCTTCATTCCTCCACTTCTGGGACCTGAGACCTGTAAGAAATTGCACAAAAGTGTCCGTTAAAAAAAAAAAAAAAAAAAAAAACAGAAACCTATTCCATGTTATTTAAAAATGTCCGTTCCCTTGTGGATTTCCCTCTCCTAGGGGTAAGTCAATTTTCTCACTGCTGACGGTCATTTGGCTATACTCCGCGGAGTTGAAGGTCATTTAATCTAATAGGAAAATAACTTCTGGATTTCTTCCCAAGGCACGGCACACATGTCTTAGTGCTTTACATCTGTCCGCTTGAATGAACGGAAAAAAAAAAAAACTAATTTCACCTGCCTATTGGGGAAAAAAAAATGCTCACCTTGTGAAAATAGTAAAATACTTTTTCACATATAACAGATATTTTTTTTTTAAGCGTATATCTGGATAAAAAAAAAAAAAAAAAACATTGCCCAAATAAAATACGTAAATACGTTAAGTTTTTCTACCTTCCTCATTTTTTATTCCCTTAGAAGCACTGCAGTTACAGAAAATTCTTGTTGATCTGCCTGAAATCCAGTGTGCTCCTAAGGGCTTGTTTACACTTGTGGTTGGGAGGGCTTTGAAATCACGCAGGATCATTAGGAACTCTTTAAAGTGGAGTTCCACCCACTTTTACAACTCTTCAGCATCCCTCACTAAACTGTGCACTGTAAACGAATTGGATATTTTTAAAAAAATTTTCTCAGCACTTACTGTATATCTGCTGTATTCATTTTTCACTTCCTCTTTCCTGGCCGTGGCCCATCGCATCATTTCCTGTTTGCAATGCCTTCTGGGAAGGGGCGGCAACTTCCTCTGACACTGCCGTTGCTATGGAAACCTGACCTGAAACCTATTACACTGCTTGTGCTGCCTGAGCATGTGCGAGATCTGCAAGGATGAGATCCAGGAAGAAATGCAGTCTGGCTTCAGATGCCCACACTTAAGATGGCCACGGCCTGCTGTAAGTTTATAAAATAACAAACTACTGCTATAAACTAACAAAACAGACCTTAGTTTACAGACTAACTTTACTAGAATACATTAAGCTTGTGTATTATAGGGGTATTTTTATTTAAAAAGTATAATTTCGGCCGGAACACCACTTTAAATACCTTTGGGCACTTGCACGGTAATCACAGGGGGCGTGGCTCCCAACAGTCAAATGAAAATGTTCCCCAGGGCCCCATCAGTTTAGCAGCAGGAGCCTAATGCCGCGTACACACGAGCGGAATGTCTGACAGAAAAAGTCAGACGGAAGCTTTTCATCGTCTATTCCGATCGTGTGTAGGCCTCATCGGACTTCTTTTTTCAAAAATTCTGACGGACCTAGAAATAGAACATGTTCTAAATATTTCTGAAAAACGCTCGTCTGTATACTGTTCCGATGGACCAAAAACGACGCATGCTCTGAAGTACGAGACGGAAGCTATTGGCTACTGGCTATTAAACTTCCTTTTTCTAGTCCCGTCGTACGTGTTGTACGTCACCGCGTTCTGGACGGTCGGACTTTGGATTGACCGTGTGTCGGCAAGACCGCTTGAATGGAATTCCGTCGGAGTTCCGTCGGAGAAACCTTCGGAGTTTATTCCGACGGCTAAAACCGGTCATGTGTATGTGGCATAAGACATAGGGAGCTGGCGGAGCAATCCTCCATGCCACAGCTCCCGACAATGAAACGAATGTTCCGGCCTGCCCCAGTGGATTGATATAGAACAGGGGACTCCAAACTTTTCAAACAAAGGGGCAAGTTTACTGTTTAGGGGGCAGAACTGTGGTCAGTGGGGGTAGAAAATGCCCCAGCATCAGTCAGAGTAAAAAAATGCCTCAGGCTTGGTGGTCACAGGGAGTAAAAAAATTTCATAGTGCCTTTGGTCAGTAGAAGAAGGAATAGTGCCCCATCTTTGGTGTCAGTGGGAGAAATAGTGCCCCATGATTGGTGTCAGTGGGCAGAATAGTGGCCCATCATTGATATCAGTGGGAGCAATAGTGACCCACCTTTGGTGTCAGTGGGAGGAAGGAATAGTGCCCCATAGTTGGTGTCAGTGGGAGGAAGAGTGCCCCCTTCATTGGTGTCAGTGAAAGGAATATTGCCTCATCATTGGTGCAAGTGGAAGAAATAGTGCCCCATCATTGGTGTCAGTGGAAGGAGTAGTCCCTCATCTTTGGTGTCAGTGGGAGGAATAGTGCCCCATCATTGGTGTCAGTTGCAGGAATAATGCCTCATCTTTAGTGTCAGTGGGAGGAATAGCACCCCATCATTGGTGTCAGTGGAAGGAACAGTGCCCCATCATTGGTGTCAGTGGAAGGAATAGTGCCCCATCTTTGATGTCAGTCAGAGAAATAGTGCCCCATCTTTGATGTCAGTCAGAGAAATAGTGCCCCATGATTGGTATCAGTGGGAGGAATAGTGCCCCATCATTGGTGCCGGTGGGAAGAATAGAGCCCTGTGTTTGGTGTCAAGGGGAGGAATAGCACCCCATCATTGGTGTCAGTGAAAGGAATAGTGCCCCATCATTGGTGTCAGTGGAAGGAATAGTGCCCCATCTTTGATGTCAGTGGGAGAAATAGTGCCCCGTGATTGGTATCAGTAGAAGGAACAGTGCCCCATCATTGGTGTCAGTGGAAGGAATAGTGCCCCATCTTTGATGTCAGTCAGAGAAATAGTGCCCCATCTTTGATGTCAGTGGGAGAAATAGTGCCCCATGATTGGTATCAGTGGGAGGAATAGTGCCCCATCATTGGTGCCGGTGGGAAGAATAGAGCCCTGTGTTTGGTGTCAAGGGGAGGAATAGCACCCCATCATTGGTGTCAGTGAAAGGAATAGTGCCCCATCTTTGATGTCAGTGGGAGAAATAGTGCCCCATCATTGGTGTCAGTGAGAGGAAGAATACCCCATGGTTGGTGTCAATGGGAGCAATAGTGCCCCCATGTTGGTGTAAGTGGGAGAATAAGTGTCCCATCTCTGATGAAAGTGGGATAATAATTCCTCATCACTGGTGTCAGTGGGAGTATTATACTGTACCACGCTGTTGGTGTCAGTGGGAAGAATGGTGCCTCATTGCTGGTGTCAGTAGAAGGAATACTGGGATAAAGGCAGGCAAGGGGCTGCATCTGGGTCACAATGATATAGAAGAAAAGGCCAGAACTTTAATGTAATTGTCAGATGCTGCAGCTCTTCTCTACCCATATGTAGGGGCCTGTCTGGCAGGCAGTATGGGCCCTGCAATTTCTAATGGCGGCCTTGGGACTGTGGAGGGGCAGAGGAGGTTGGTACAAGCTGGACAGGGTGTGGGCGTTAAAAGGAACCCTGTCAAATCTTGCCCAGAAAGCTAGTAGTGCTGAAATAAAACTTGACAACAGGAGTCGTTTAGTCATCTGACTTGTAGCAAAGAGCAGAGTGCAATAATTCAACAACTAATCAGAACAATAAAACCAGATCTGATCTCAGGTAACGGGTCCCTGCCCTTTTGCACAGCATTGTTGCCCTTTGTGCCGCTTTACTCAGAGAACTCGAAGGTGTAAAAATGATATAATCCGTATCTTAACACGGGACAGACTACAGCACTGTTCCTATAATCCCGGTACAGAACGATCCCATAATGCATTATCACAGGGCTCATAAGAGTTTCTGCCACCTCCAAATGAGGCAACAGATGATTATAGGAGACATGTGGATAAGATTCTTGGCAGGGGAACGCTGGAATTACTGACACACAAATTGTCATGTGCAGAGTTGAAATTCCCCCCACACCACAATGTCAAATACTGAATTTTTCCTTCAAGACTGCAAAACTGCTCCAAGAGACAAGATTAGTCGCTTGCATCCTGCAGGTTTTAATTACAGTGGGTAGAACCAACCAATCCAAGCATTGTTTAAAGGGTTAGTCCACCTTTAAGACTGTGTGTCACGTACCTTCCAGCAGAGCCTGACGAGCAGAGGAAGGCCTCTCGTATTTTATTGGGATTTTATGTGATAGACCAACACAAAGTGGCACATAAATGTGAAGTGGAAGGAAAATGATAAATGGATTTCAATTTTTTTTACAAATAAATATGTGAAAAGTGTGATGTGCATTTGTATTCAGCCCCCTTTACTCTGATAACCCTACCTAAAATCTAGTGGAAACAAATGCCTTCAGAAGTCACCTAATTAGTAAATAGAGTCCACCTGTGTGTAATTTAATCTCAGTATAAATACAGCTGTTCTGTGAAGCCCTCAGAGGTTTGTTAGAAAACCTTGTGTCAACAAACAGCATCATGAAGGAAAAGGAACACACCAGACAGGTCAGGGATAAAGTTGCGGAGAAGTTTAAAGCAGGGTTAGGTTATTACAAAAAATCCCAAGCTTTGAACATCTCACGGAGCTCTGTTCAATCCATCATCCGAAAATGGAAAGAGTATGGCACAACTGCAAACCTACCAAGACATGGCCGTCCACCTAAACTGACAGACCGGGCAAGGAGAGCATTCATCAGAGAAGAGCCAAGAGGTCCATGGTAACTCTGGAGAGATCCACAGCTCAGGTGGGAGAATCTGTCCACAGGACTTTATGGTTTATCTCGCCTTTATGGAAGAGTGGCAAGAAGAAAGCCATTGTTGAAGGAAAGTCATAAAAAGTCCTGCTTTAAGTTTGCGAGAAGCCATGTGGGGGACACAGCAAAGATGTGGAAGAAGGTTCTCTGGTCAGATGAGACCAAAACTGAACTTTTTGACCTAAAAGCAAAACGCTATGTGTGGAGGAAAACTAACACTGCACATCACCCTGAACACACCATCCACACCGTGAAACATGGTGGTGGGAGCATCATGTTGTGGTGATGCTTTTCTTCAGCAGGGACAGGGAAGCTGGTCAGAGTTGATGGGAAGATGGATGGAGCCAAATACAGGGCAATCTTAGAAGAAAACCTGTTAGAGTCTGCAAAAGACTTGAGACTGGGGTAGAGGTTCACCTTCCAGCAAGACAACGACCCTAAACATACAGCCAGAGCTACAATGAAATGGTTTAGATCAAAGCATATTTGTTGTGCCCCGTACACACGGCCGGATTTCCCAATGGAAAATGTGTGATAGGACCTTGTTGTCGGAAATTCCGACCGTGTGTGGGCTCCATCACACATTTTCCATCGGAATTTCCGACACACAAAGTTTGAGAGCAGGCTATAAAATTTTCCGACAACAAAATCCGTTGTCGGAAATTCCGATCGTGTGTACACAAATCCGACACACAAAGTGCCACGCATGCTCAGAATAAATAAAGAGATGAAAGCTATTGGCCACTGCCCCGTTTATAGTCCCAACGTACGTGTTTTACGTCACCGCGTTCAGAACGATCGGATTTTCCGACAAGTTTGTGTGACCGTGTGTATGCAAGACAAGTTTGAGTCAACATCCGTCGGAAAAAATCCTAGGATTTTGTTGTCGGAATGTCCGATTAATGTCCGACCGTGTGTACGGGGCATTAGAATGGCCCATTCAAAGTCCAGACCTAAATCCAATTGAGAATCTGTGGCAAGACTTGGATATTGCTGTTCAGACGCTCTCCATCCAATCTGACAGAGCTTGAGATATTTTGCAAAGAAGAATGAGCAAAAATGTCCCTCTCTAGATGTGCAAAGCCGGTAGAGACATCCCCAAAAAGACTTGCAGCTGTAATTGCAGTGAAAGGAGGTTCTACAAAGTATTGACTCAGGGGGGCGCCATACAAATGTACCCCCCACACTTTTCACTTATTTATTTGTAAATAATTTTGAAAACCATTTATCATTTTCCTTCCACTTCACAATTATGTGTCACTTTGTGTTGGTCTATCACATAAAATCCCAATAAAAATACATTTATGTTTTTGGTTGTAACATGACAAAATGTGGAAAATTTCAAGGGGTATGAATACTTTTTCAAGGCAATGTACTGCCTACCTGAAAGGCCCCCTTTGCGTAGGGTTGAACCAAAGGCAATTAAATAAAATTTCTACAGGCCTGATCATCAGGTCAGCAGCATGGAACAGAGGGACCTCTTTAAATACCTTTTGGGCGCATGCACAGTAATCCTACGAGCTGTGGCTCCCAGCAATTAGATAAAAGTCCCTCAGGCCCCATGAGTTCAGCAGCAAGGGCTGGAGACAGAGAGGGGACTATTTACCATTAGATTGTAAGCTCTTAGGAGCAGGACCTTCCTGACACTCTTGTATAGAACTGTATTGTAACTGTCCTGTCTCCCTTTCAAACGTAAAGCGCTGTGCAAACTGTTGGCGCTTTATAAATCCTTATAATAATAATAATAAAAATGATACACTTTTTTGTGAGAAAGCACAGTAATCCTCTGTGCTGGGTTTCCCGACAAATTAAAATTCTGCCCTTCCCCAGCATATTGATATAGAAGGGAACGTTTCTTCTTCTATTGCCACCAGCCTGGGTGACTACCCTGTCTCCCTCCATAGATACAGTGCAGTGAGCGTAGCCACCCAGGGACAGGAAGTGTGTTATTTCCAGGATTATTATGTGGAAATAAAGACTGGGAAACTGCAATATATTAAGTTTTTTGTTCTTGGGTTTGGATACCCTTTAATAACATGCTTTTCTATTTTATTTACATACACGTTAACTAGACCCAACCCCTTGTCATGCATAAATTGGGATGTGTGGTCAAAGGGGATCTGAACCAAGACCTCAACGCTGCGAGACGACAAAGTAAACCGCATTGGTAAAGTAGTGTAAAGGAACTCTTATCCTGGAATACAGTGCCTTGCAAAAGTATTCACCCCCCCATTGGCTTTTTACCTATTTTGTTACATTACGGCCTTTAGTTCAATGTTTTTTTTATCTGAATTATATATGATAGATCAGAACACAATAGTCTAAGTTGGTGAAGTAAAATTAGAAAAATATATACATAAAACTATTTTTCAGAAATAAAAAAACGATAATTAGCATGTGCGTATGTATTCACCCCCTTTGTTATGGAGCCCATAAAAGGCTCTGGTGCAACCAATTACCTTTAGAAGTCACATAATGAGTGAAATGATGTCCACCTGTGTGCAGTGGCATCTTCAGCTTTCATATTTAGGGGGGGCACATGGGGGGACAGGAACAAAAGTAGGGGGGCAACTATAAAATGCATATATATATATATCTATATCTCCTGGGGCCCTTTACTACGATCCCACAACGGCCCTTTCACATGTTCTGCAGTGAGCTCCCTTCCTACTGTATTGGGGCCCCCCCAGGGTGGCAGAAAACAAGAGATATATGTCACCGGCATACCAAGAAAATATAAGGATCCAAAGCAGTGGGAGAACTATCAGGGTTGCAAAGGTTGTCTTGCCACCGAGCCCTGGTGTTCTGCCACTGTGGGGTTCCCCAGCCTCCTCTTGCTGTCCTGCCCCTACTATTGACAGCGCTGGTCTGGCATCTCTTGGAATTTACAGGCTGGTTCTCTTGTCCTGCCAAGAGACGGCCGCACACCAAAACTCATGGACCGGGCAAGGAGGGCATTAATCAGAGAGGAGCACAGAGACCTAAGGTAACCCTGGAGGAGCTGCAGAGTTCCACATCAGAGACTGGAGTATCTGTACATAGGACGACAATAAGCCGTACGCTCCATAGAGTTGGGCTTTATGGCAGAGTGGCCAGAAGAAAGCCATTACTTTCAGCAAAAAACAAAATGGCACATTGTATGGAGGAAGATTCTCTGGTCTGATGAGACTAAAATTGAACTTTTTGGCCATCAAAGAAAACGCTATGTCTGGCGCAAACCCAACACATCACATCACCTAAAGAACACCATCCCCACTGTGAAACATGGTGGTGGCAGCATAATGCTGTGGGGATGCTTTTCAGCAGTCGGGACTGGGAAACTGGTCATAGTTGAGGGAAAGATGGATGGTGCTAAATACAGGGATATTCTTGAGCAAAACCTGTAGCACTCTGTGTGTGATTTGAGGCTAGGACGGAGGTTCACCTTCCAGCAGGACAATGACCCCAAACACACTGATAAAAGCAACACTTGAGTGGTTTAAGGGGAAACATGTAAATGTGTTGGAATGGCCTAGTCAAAGCCCAGACCTCAATCCAATAGAAAATCTGTGATCAGACTTAAAATTTGCTGTTTACAAGTGCAAACCATCCAACTTGAAGGAGCTGGAGCAGTTTTGCAAGGAGGAATGGGCAAAAATCCCAGTGGTAAGATGTGGCAAGCTCATAGAGACTTATCCAAAGTGATTTGGAGCTGTGATAGCCGCAAAAGGTGGCTCTACAAAGTATTGACTTTAGGGGGGTGAATAGTTATGCACATTGACTTTTTCTGTTAATTTGTCCTATTTGTTGTTTGCTTCACAATAATAATAATTAAAAAAAAATCTTCAAACTTGTGGGCATGTTCTGTAAATTAAACGATGCAAATCCTCAAACAATCCATGTTAATTCCAGGTTGTGAGGCAACTAAAAACGAAAAATGCCAAGGGGGTGAATACTTTTGCAAGGCACTGTATCTGTAGCTATTTGGGGTCATTCATCTCAGGATGATTCCCTCTGCCTTATGTAGGTAGTGTGCTGAGTGTTTGCTTTAGTCACTTCAAAACATTCCAACAACTATCTTGTAAAGTCTTGTCACATTCCTGTTACTTTCATGTCCCATAAAGACTTTTGTTTAGAATCTCCCGGAATTCCTCCAATATTGTCTGGGGTCCCTGTGCCCGGCTCTGTGTGCGTTTTCTCAGTGCTGTGTCAATGGAGGGGCTGAGAGCTCTATGTGAAATCTGATGAACTTCAACTGTGCTAATGGGGACAGACGAGGATGGATGAGAATGGCTGTAATTTGAGAGAGGAATGTCTGGAATCCCATTGAAGTCAACCCAAAATGGCCTGCTTTAACCTCACATCCCGCAGGAGGTAGGAGGGAGGTAATAGGGCCACATGCATCTCTCTTTTATATCCTACCCTGGAATCATGGATTCATCTGATTCTCTTCTTTTTTTCTTCCTCTTGCTCTCTTTCTCGTTTCCTCTCTATCCTTTTCTTCTCTTTTTCATCATATCCCACGTTGTTGTTTTCCCTCTCTCCTTCGCTCTCTTTTTCTTCATCTTTCTCTTTTTTTTCCTCTATCTCTCTATTTTCTGCATTTCTCCTCTTCCCTTTTTTCTTCATTTCTTTCTTTCTCTCTCCCTCTCTGCTTATCTTTTCCCTCATTTCTCTCTTTCTCCTTTCTTCCCTCTCTCTCTCCCTTCTTTCTCTTTTTCATGGACCCCTTCTTTCTCCTTCCCCCTACTCTCTTCTCTCTCCCTCTCTGTTTTTCATCATCACGCTCTCCTTTCTTCTCTCGCTCTCTTCTGTTTCTTTCTAGTTCCCATCTCTCTCTTTTCCTTCTACCTCTTTTGATCAGTTCTCTCTTTTTTTCTCTCTTCTCTTTTCTCTTTTACATAATCTCTTTTATTTTTTTTCATCTCTCTCCTCTATCTTGTTTATCATCTCTGGCTTTCTCTTTTCTTCTCTCTCCTGTTTCTTTCTCTTCATTTCCATTTTTTTCTTTTTCTCCTTCTGTTGCCTTTTCATCAGCTCTCTTTTCCTCCCTTTGACTCTCTCCCTCCTTCTCTCTTTTTTTCCATCATCTCTCTATTTCTCTTTTCGTCCTCTGACTTTTTCTCTCCTTATTTCACTTTTTCATTATCTCTCTTTTCCTCCTTCAGTCTCTTTCTCTCTCCCCTCTCTCTTTTTCAACATCTATTTCTTTTTTTTTCTCCTTCTGTCTCTTTTTCATCACCATCATCATCTTTCTTTTCCTGTTTCCCTCTCGTTCTCTCTTCTTCTGTCTTTTTTTCATGATTTCTCTTTTATTTATTTTTTTATTTATTTCAGTTACTTATATAGCTATAACTTATATAGTTACTTATATATCTTTTCTCTCTCCATCTCATTCTTTCTTTTCTTCTGTCGCTTTTTTTCATTATCTGTCTATTCCCCCCCCCCCTTCATCTCTCGCTCTCTCCCCTCTCTCCTTTTCAACATCTATTTCTTTTTTTCTCCTTCTGTCTCTTTTCCTCTTTCCCTCTCTTTCTCTCCTTCTGTCAATTTTTCATCATCTCTCTTTTCTCTCTCCATCTCATTCTTTCTTTTCTCCTGTCGCTTTTTTCATCATCTCTCTATTTCTCTTTTCCTCCCTCCATCTCTCTCTCTCTCTCTCTCTCTCTCTCTCTCTCTCTCTCTCTCGCTCTCTCTCTCTCTCTCTTTCAGCATCTCTCTATTTCCCTTTTCCTTCTTCCATCCCTCTCTCTCCTTCCGTCATTTTATTTGTTATCATTGGTGCTCAATATTTTGGGGGGAGCAGCAAACTACCACTGCCCCGTGAGACAGACGGCAGAGTCCTAAGACTCCCTGGCCAATCGGGGCTTCCTGATTGGACGAGAGGAGAATCAGGAATATTAATTCGCTATTGTCACACCCTTTTTTGACACCAATTAGAGCCTCGGGCTCTAATCACGTGCCTAAAAAAAAAAAACATAGAAGGGGGCCGGATGCATAGATAGGGGGGCGGCGGCTCTGCGCCCTGCATGGTCGGGCCGCCACTGCTTGTTATCATCTCTCCATATTTCTTTTTTCTTCCCTCCATCTCTCTTTCTCTCCTTCTGTCGCTTTTTTCAACATCTATTTCTCTTTTCCCTGCTCTGTCTCTCACCTTCTGTCTCATTTTCATTATCATCTTTCTTTTCCTCCCTCTCTCTCTCCTTCTGTCTCTTTTTTATCATATATTTTTCTTTTCATCTCTCTCTCTCTCTCTCTCTCTCTCTCTCTCTCTTTCTCTCCTTCTGTCTTTTTTCCACCATCAATCTTCTTCTCCATCCATCTTTACCTCTCCCTCCTCTCTTTTTTATTATCCCTCTATTTCTCATTTCCTCCCCTCTGCTTTTTTTCTCCTTCTCTCTCGTTTCATTGTTGCTCTTTTTCTTTTTTCCTCCCTCTTTCACTTTCTTTTCCCCTCTTTCTTTTTCCCTGTCTACTTTGTTCTTTCTGGCTTTTTTTTCGGATTAAAGTGTTACTAAACCCAGGACCCTGAATTCACTATATCTGGTCTCCCACAGTACACAGAACATGGAAATGCAATTATTTTAGTAAATATAAACTTCTAAATACCTTCTCTCATTAGCATTATATAGCAGTCTAATGACTTCTATCAGTTCCTTGTAAATCTTGTAGGAGGAGTTTTCCATACTGCACTGAGCTGTCCTATCAGGATCCAGGACCCCTGATCCTCTGTCTGAATAGTGCAGATTGGCTCTGTGCTGATCACATGCACTCTCCCAAGAAAAAAAAAACTCTCTAGCAATACACACCAAACTGAGCATGTGCAGCCTGACTCCAAAGGCTCTGTACTATCCAGACATGTTCTAGAGTCAGTGGAAGAAGAGGAAGATCTGTGCATACGAATTCAAAGAGCCTTTTTACACAATGCAGAGGATTAACCCTTAGGTTCCACAGTGAGTATAACAAGCGTGCTTTACTGCATATACAGACTGATTTTACTGTTGTGGATTTAGTAACACTTAAGTGAAGAGTTTATATTACTTAGTAACTCAAACCTTATATAACATTTTTATCTTTGCATCTCTTTCTCTCTGTCCTCTCTCTCATCCACTCATGTCTCTTTTTTCGGTCTCTACTGTATATCTCCCCATCCATTCCTCTGTTATTTCATGACTGTGGAAAATGGGCGGAGCTGGGAACTTAAAGTGGTTGTAAAGCCTAAACATTTTTTACTTTTAATGCATTCCTTGCACTAAGGTAAAAAATGTTTAGGTGTCAGCATCCCCCCCCTCACCCCCCTTTTACTTACCGGAGCCCTCATTTGATCCAGCGCTGTGCAACATCTGCAGCTCTTCTCTCCCCCCCAATCCGGGTCTCACTGGCATTGCTGGGGCACTGGGAGCCATTGGCTACCATGCTGTCAACCAAAGCCAGAGACAAGGGAGTGGGGGTGCGGGGCCCGAGTCACGCTGTCTGTGTCAATGGACGCAGCAGCGGGACTCGGGGTGCCGAGCATACAACAAGTGCTTCCCCATGGGGAAGCAGCTTCTCGATGAGGGCACTGGACAGAGGGGAGGGGCCAGGGGCGCCGGCAGGGGGGACCCGGAAAGGGGCGGGGTTTGCGCCCGCTCTGTGCAATGGTAAGTTTAGACGTGGTTATAATTTTTTTAAATTTTTTATATTTACCTTTACAACACTTTAAGTGGTAGAGGTCTCACCTCTTGCGTCTCAGAGAATACAAGAATGCAGTGGACGGGTGCAATCATGTATCCTAACTAAAATATCTAGTTGTGGCCCTTTAACTGTCTAACTGTCATTTAGTTCATTTTATTAATTGTTTACATTTTGTCCCTCGTGTTGCAAACTGCAGAACATTGGTTTCCTATTATTGTAATGGATTGCTGTAAGGAATTACCGTCTTTATGATTTCCCTGAAAGTCATGTCTCCTGCGTCTCCCTGTTTTATTTATTGTATTTATAAGTGTCTGCAGACAGTTATTGGGAGGGGAAGGGTTTCCTCTCTCTTATAATATGTCTGACAACCTCACTTCCAAGAAATAAGACTGCTATGGCTCTGTCCCCTCTTCAGACGAAAGTGTCTGTGTCTTCCAGGCTTCCTGCGCAGGAAGCTCAAATTGTTCTAATTTTATATTGTAATAAATAATTATTTATTATAATAATGTTTTGTTATAATAGAGATGCAAAACTCAACTTTAAAAATCCCATATGATCTTTAACATGTTAAATCAGGGTTCTACCCTATTTTACAACTTGTTCTTAAAGGAATGGCCACCCCTCCACCACTTGTTTTGGATAATTATTATTATTTTTTTTTCTTTTTACTTACCTTATGTGAAGTACTGGAGTGGGCTGACATCGTAGGCCTCCCTGGACAGGTAAGTGTCCTTATTAAAAAAATGCAGATACAGTGTTTGTAGCTGCTGACTTTAAAAAAAAAAAAAAAAAAAATTGCGGTTCCGCTTTAATGTAATAACAGTTTTTTTTTTTTTTTTAATCATTTTGAATCTGCAGCTTTTGTTAATATAATAGCTGGTGATCTTGATATGAAGGTCCTTGTGCAGGCACTTCTTTACAGTGACAACTTCCTTCTTTTTGTGTTGTCACCTTCTCACATACGCCCCTGGTGTTGCTACTAGCAGCCGTGTTGACTCCCATCGCTCAGACACGGTCTACTGTTGTTACTCTTAAAGTGGAGTTCCACCCACTTTTACAACTCTTCAGCATCCCTCACTAAACTGTGCACTGTAAACAAATTGGATATTTTTAATTTTTTTTTCTCAGCACCTACTGTATATCTGCTGTATTCATTTTTCACTTCCTCCTCCCTGGCCGCGGCCCATCGCATCATTTCCTGTTTGCAATGACTTCTGGGAAGGGGCAGCAACTTCCTCTGAAACTGTCGTTGCTATGGAAAACCTGACCTGAAACCTATTACACTGCTTGTGCTGCACTGAGCATGTGCGAGATCTGCAAAGATGAGATCCAGGAAGAAATACAGTCTGGCTTCAGATGCCCACACTTAAGATGGCCACGGCCTGCTGTAAAGTTTATAAAATAACAAACTACTGCTATAAACTAACAAAACAGACCTTAGTTTACAGACTAACTTTACTAGAATACATTAAGCTTGTGTATTATAGGGGTATTTTTATTTAAAAAGTATCATTTCGGCCGGGAACACCACTTTAAGCTGGCCATAACTGGAATACATTGCAAAAGAACATTTTTATTAAACTTCTCGGGAAAAGTATTAGGAATATTCATATGAAAATTGTCAGAATGTTCTCAGAGTATTGGGATGTCATTATTCAAAAGATTTTGTGATGGATGGACTTTA